>NC_061483.1:1848664-1873664 GCF_022539355.2 Hippoglossus stenolepis
ATGTTCCACCCGCTCCGCACAAACCCAGTTAGCCTCAATGTGCTGATGTCACACACGTTATTTACGGTTTATTATCATTATGATCACTAGGTTTGTCCATCTGTCGTCATGGCAACACTGTGCTGTATGTGTTCTCCTCCCTCAGATTTCGTCTCCTGAATCTCGTGGCTGCTTCCTCTCGTCAGCGTCGATCTCCTCCTGTGGATTAAAACCCTGGAGGATGAAACCAGACGTGAACAGTTGCCTTCACTGACAGCTCGTCCATCACAGGCTCCTCTCCGCCCGTCTGTCTCTCTGCGACCTGGCAGGTAAATTCATCATCATCATCATCATCATCCACGCAGTGAAGTCGCCATCTTCACTGTGGCAGCCGTTTGGTTTTGCGTTATTGTGGCGCAGCGAATGTTTCTGTCTCCCGTGTTTCTCAGAGTCCGGTGTCAGCATCTGGGCAGCGACGCTCGGTGCTGGCACCCCGAGGAGAGCTGGCATTTCCTGAATAAATTCATTGTAGTTTTCTCTCTGCAGAGATTCACTCAACTTTGGTCCAGTTTCACAACAACGTCCACAAAGACCACAGTTACACACACACACACACACACACACACACACACACACACACACACACACACACACACACACACACACACACACACACACACACACACACACACACTCATGATCGGGGATCTTGTATCAATACTGATCAACTGAAACTTAAATTCACCCAAAACACACAGAACGACAGATTCGGTTTTGTTCTGACTCGGACTCTTCACCACAAAACATCGTCCGCAGCCAACACACACACATGGAAGAGATTATGAAGTTAATGTGGAATATGTACAGTGGATACGTGATACTGTCGCTCCCCGTGAGGACCGACCAGCTCCGGCCAGCAGAGCGGGGGGGGGGGTGGTGGTGGTGATAATCACTAATAGAAACAGACGGAGAACATGTGGGCGACAGACTGATCAGTGAGATCTGTCACAGGTGGAAACGTTACAGTGTGAAATATAAATCTATGGAGACAGAAACTGTCTCCATAGATTTATATTTCTAGTGGCTGGAGACATTATGTTTTTGGATTGTCTGTTCGGCCCATTCTCATTGACACGATATATAAAGAAAATCTTGAGGGAATTTCTCCAAAGGTCAAAGGTTAAGGTCACAGTGCACTTTTTTGCCTTGTGAACGTGTTAACTTAAGAACGCTTCAAGAGAATCCTGTCGAATTCTGCACAAATGTTAACATCGACCCACGGATGAACTGATTCGATTTCAGTGGTCAAAGGTCACATGACCTCATATGAGTCTGGAATAAATAAATGCATCAACACGTCTTCACATCAAACTGCACGAAACAAAACATGATGGCGTCAGACCGAGGCCTTAAGCCTCCGCTGCCAGAAGAATGAATGTTCTTATTATGTTTTTATGGTTTTTATTTTAGATTTAAACAAGATCATTAAAAGAACCATCTCCACTCACACACACACACACACACACACACACACACACACACACACACACACACACACACACACACACACACACACACACACACATGATCTCTTCATTCATTACAACCATGTTCACCTCACAATCAGTTTGTTTTTAATTCACAGTGAAACAAACATGCAGCAGATATTTTAAACTAATCAATTAATCAATTAATCAATTAATCAATCGGCTGAAAACAAACCTTTGACTGTTTGACCCAGATAAATCGTAGATTTCACCACAGGAGGAAGTAGAAGCTTCTCTTCAGACTCTTCTCTCGTGTCTGAGATGAGGTTTTAAAGTCGGAGAATAATCGGGTCGGAGATGTGGCATCAGCAGATCGGACGGTCAGATTTCGACTTTGACTCAAAACCCTGCGCTCACACTCAAATAGACCCTGCTTGTGCTCAAACTGTGCATCTCCACTGTGACGATAACAAACATAAAACTTCCTCAGTCCGCTCCTGCTCTCCAGAGGATCGCTCCTTGTTTCCTCTTGAGCCACAATCAAGATGAACTTTACATCAGTTGTTGATGTTGTTCATCACTTCATCTTTTTTTGTCTTTTCTGGATAAAAGTGTGAGAAAGTAAAAACGATTGAATCTCAGGTCGGATTATTAATGTGTGAATATAAAAACGAGAAGCAGCACAAGAAACGATCGTTATTTTTGGTTAAAGTCCACACACACACACACACACACACACACACACACACACACACACACACACACACACACACACACACACACACACACACACACACACTGCTGAGAAAACACATGTGCTGTTTCTGTCCGTCCTCACAGTTTAATTGGTGTAATTATTTTAAATCACTAAATCCCACCTGGGAGGAGGAGAGGGGAGGAGGGAGGAGGAGGAGGAGAGGGGGAGAGGGGGAGGAGGAGAGGAGGAGGAGGAGGGGGAGGAGGAGAGGGGGAGGAGGAGGAGGAGGAGGAGGAGAGGAGAGGAGGAGGAGAGGAGGAGGAGGAGGAGGAGGAGGAGAGGAGGAGGAGGAGGGGGAGGAGGAACAACAGCGTGAGGAGAAGAAGTAAAATAGAAGAAGAGAAGTAAAAAGAGGAGAGGTTTTCTGATGTTTGACTTTATGGAGCGTTCCAGACAACTCGGAAGTCGGATATTCCGACTTGAAATGTCCAAGTTCCGATTGACACGTGTTCCAGTGACACATCGTCAAACGCAGACTGAACATGGCTGACCGTGAGACACTGATGTTTATTTGGCTCGAGACGAAACAATTTAACTGTGCAGAGAAGAAGAGGGATAATAATAATAATAATAATAATAATAATAATTTAGATTCTAAAGACATATTTTGACATCAATTTAAATACAGTCTACGTCTCCATGTGCGCCGCCACTGTCGTGTGACATCAGAGTCGGGGTAGATTAGCCTGAGTCCTCAGATAAATCAGTGGTCTGTCACCGGGTCGAACCGAGGGTCGAACTCCAGATCACTTTAATGATTCGGTGTGTTGTTTTCACCATGCCAGACTTCTGTTGCTTCAATGCTTCATAGCAAGCTGAATTACAGAGCTTTTATTTTGAAAAGTTGTCAATTGGGGTGTGAAGATTGTGTTTATCAGACTCTGAATAATTGTGAAGTTGCTCCGGACGAGAGAACCCAACATTACAAACAGACGCTGCACCTATAAAACGAATGACTCGCTGGAAGCTCTGATCAAATCCACGATTCTCGGGCTGAGCACTGATCTGATCTGCGTGTGAATAAAACACTGAGTCACACAAACCATCTCTTACAACCAAACAAATCACATGGTTAACTGTAATCGTTGATATTCTCTTGTAAAACTACAATTGACGTTTGATGGTGGAACCTGAGTTCGTTGTTTCACGAAAATATCTCAGAAAAAAATGTAAGTTTAATAAATCCGATGCAGGAAACCTTCCAGCGACTCAGATTCTGTGTTTGACGACATCAGAGTCTCCGCGTGGACTTTCCTCGCCGTGGCGTTACGACAGATGATGATGTGGTCTCACTTTCGAGGGACTTTTCTGATTTTCTCACGCCGCTGTCACTCATGAGCAGTTTGATGTTGAGCAACATGTCGGACTTTTCAGTAACAGGACACCGAGTACTGACCCTGTAACAGGACGGGCGTATCCCAGCATGCAGCAGGAACTCAGCAGGACTCACCGCTTTACATCATAACACACACACACACACACACACACACACACACACACACACACACACACACACACACACACACACACACACACACACACACACACACACACACTTCCTGATTTAGAGCAACACTAAACTTTAATTAAATTTTTTTATTTATCCACGTTTAAGTATTGATTAATAATCGATACAATAATCAAAAGTCTCCATGAATATTTTAACATTAAATGCAAAAGTGTAAATTATTTAAATTATTTATCCACGTGAGAATATCAGACACTAATGTGTGTTTTTTACTTGAGTTTTTGCAGGTTTATATGTAAAGGTACTGTGATTTTACAGGGTGAATATTGAGCCTTGATACAAACAAACTTTAATGACTCAGATTCATCCAAAACTTCAAAATAAAAATATATAATTTACAATATTTGATGAATAAATAAAGTGAAAATCAGTTCTGTCCCCTTGGTCCTGACTGACGTCTTTAAATACAACAACTGAACCTGATTTATTATTTAGTTGTTTATTTATTCACATCAGTAAATTAACAGCAAGAAATAAACAGTTATTTATTTTTCCATCTGTGATTGAAACTGTCTAACGTCTATATGTTAATGTTCCTGAAAAAAGTTCACTTTTGAGACTATTTCCAGGAACACAAGGTTCCTCGAGTGTGTGTGTGTGTGTGTGTGTGTGTGTGTGTGTGTGTGTGTGTGTGTGTGTGTGTGTGTGTGTGTGTGTGTGTGTGTGTGTGTGTGTGTGTGTGTGTGTGTGTGTGTGTGTGTGGAAAAGGGGAAACTTACGGGAAGGAAGGAGGAAGAAGAGTAGGAAGTGTGAGTGACGGTAAAGAGAGGCAGCAGAACAAACCACAGCAGGACAGTTACACACACACACACACACACACACACACACACACACACACACACACACACACACACACGCACACACACATCTTGTGCAGTGATATCAGTCAGAACCTCAAGCTGCTTCACTGAACTCTATTTTTTCCTCTTATTTTAAAACAAAGGACATTTTTCTTTATTTTAAATTCCAGCTTCGACCTCAAAGTTTCCACAGATCCAGAATCTGTCAGGCTGAATTTTGGGAGAAAGTGTGTGAGAAACGAAGCAGCAGACACACGAGAATATTTCCCTCTGATGGAATAAAGCCTCCATAAAAACATGGAGTCTGTGGTTTGAACGTTTCACTCGGTGGAAGAGTTTTAATGCAGCAACACGACACACAATACACACTGGACACAATCCTGCTTCTCTTTGGAGAAATCGTCATTATTCTCTCTGGTGTTTTTCCTTGTCGTCCTATCGACAGAGCAGTCAACAGTGTTTTAGTTCCTCACTTCTGCATCACCGGGTCCTCACGAGACGGAGAGGTTTGTAAATGATGATGCAAACGCCCACTGTAACCCCGTGTGTCACAGCAGCCCACCTTGCAGAACAAATCATATGATAACGTGCTACACATGGAGCAACATAGCTAGAAGCTATGTTGCTCAGCTGAAAGATCATGGCAACAACTTCTACCTGAAGGAAGTACAATCCCAACACCCAGCAACTAAATCTGTGTGTAATGATCATGTTACTTCTCACTAACAACACAAACTATACTTCATGTGAAAGCAGAGATGACGCAGAGTCCAACGTTATATATCGTAACTTTCTACGAATAAAACTCAGTGAAGCGGCAGCCAAAGAATCGCACAAAGGTTCACATCAAAGAGCGAGTAACTCTTTGATGTTTTGTCTCTGTAAGTTGTGCGTTTTAGTTCCAAAGTGAACTATCAAACAGGTACGGCCTCGATCTTAACGCGCTTACGTGAGCGTTGTTCAGTCTCTGATCTGTTCAGTTCACCAGAAATGAGCATGTCCAATGCACGCGCTCTTTAGAGTTCATGTGTTTTCAGGTGAGTTACAGTCGGAGTCATTTTTCACTGTGGAAAACTGGAGGAAATCGGGAGTTTGCTGGGGACTATTTTCACTGATTAATCCACATTAGTTGCTGTGGTATTAGTGTGTAAATAAACTGCTAGTGTGTGTTTTACTTTCACAGAACGTGCTCACAGGAGACATGAACTGTTCTGTGTTTTCATGACTGGAACAAACAGAGAAGATATTTCAT
This sequence comes from Hippoglossus stenolepis, assembly GCF_022539355.2. Taxonomy (NCBI): domain Eukaryota; kingdom Metazoa; phylum Chordata; class Actinopteri; order Pleuronectiformes; family Pleuronectidae; genus Hippoglossus; species Hippoglossus stenolepis. The sequence goes on from NC_061483.1 coordinate 1,854,468, forward strand.
ACCACACAGGAACACATCTCTGTCAGGTTCGAGCAGATCTCTTTAAAAAACTTCATCATCATCATTTCTGACATGTCAACGTTTTAATTAGAATATTTCTGGATCAAACAAAGTCGCCTCAGGACCTGGAATCAGATCTTTGTGTTGGTTCCAGATCGACTCAGAACAAAAAACAGATGGTTGATTATGATATTTGAGTTATTATGAAAAATCTGAAAATCAGCGACAAAAGCAGTTTTATTTATTTTCATCAGATTCCATTTGATTCCAATATGATAACGAAAAAACTTTTTCAATCCTGGAAGAAAATACAGCATCACAGGAACAGCTGAACAATAACAAACTGTCGAGAATGTTCAGTGATCAGCTGATCAGCTCCGTCCTCCGTCAGACGCCGTCGACAAACCAATCAGAGTCCAGTATAGGTAGACTCCGCCCACGTAGGTGATGACGACAGGACGTACGTTTGTCTGACTAAATTCTTTTGTCCCTAAATTACAATGTGAAACCAAAACTAACAGATCAAAGGAAACTATGGAACCAACACATGAAGCTTCAGACTCTCAGAGAGGAAACGTCCTGACACCGAGTGAACGATACCAAAGTCTCCAGCTTCATTTTAAAACGTTTCTGACTCATCCTCGTCTGCAGCGTCACTGGTCACTGAGCCGTGCAGCGGATTGAGTGAAACATGTTCAGATCTCAGTGTGGAGACTTTCACAAGTGTGTAAATGTAAGAGTGAAGCAATGAAAAGAGCAAAGTGACTCAGAGGACAGACAGAGGACACAGAGTCCAACCTGCGGGATGTTGGTTCATCAGCACAGAAAGAAGAAGAAGAAGAAGAAGAAGAAGAAGAAGAAGAAGAAGAAGAAGAAGAAGAAGAAGAAGAAGAGACTGAGTGAACCCTCAGTTTGTTCCTTGAACAATTTGAAGTTTTACTTTTTGATCATCACGTTCTGTAAAGTTACATGAAGCTTCGAGCTGTGTCTCGATTCAGGGGCCGCGTCCTTAAGAGGCTGCATGCATCAAATGCGTCCCTACACCCCCGAGCAACAACAGGTGGACCCCTCTCAGGCCAACGTATCCCAGGATCCATTGCACGGTGATGCAGTAAATTCAGCTGCTCAAAGCCGAGAGCAAGTGATGATGATGCAAAAAGGAAATCCTCCGTAGACCAGACTGATTTTGGTTCGACCTACGAGGTCCATGAAGGTCGTCTCCTCACATCCTCACTGGCTTCATCCTTTAGGTATGAACGTTAAAATGAAATTAGTTATAACACAATGTGTGAATCTATTCACTCAGATCAGCAGATCTGATGTTCTGAGGTCGTCATGACGATGATCGGATCCGACACCATGAGGGACTTTTTAAACTTTTTATTCCCTGTTTAATTTTGACATGTCTTACTTTGTGTGCTTGATTTTGTCCTGATGTGTCCCTGCTGTGAATGTCCTCTCCGTTCTCCTCATGCTCTCAGTTTGTGTCTGTGTGTTTCTGTTTCTCTGCCGGTCGAGCTTCATGTTTCTGCAGTTTTTCGCTTGTGAACTTTGAGAATGTTGAGTCTCTGTTTTCCTCCGTGAGTCTGATAATTCACATTAAACCCTCGTCTCTGCACCTGTCGGCTTCTGGATCCAGAAAACATCACAGTGGGAACTGATCAGTTTTACGTTCTGGATTTAAACCATGAGCGTTTGTGCAGAAACTGAAGTGACGTCAGGTTTCTCTCTGTTACTCGAGCAATGAGCCCGAAGTGGAAACACCTGTGTGGGTCAATGACGAGGTCGATGGTGCAGAAACGAGCCGTGAGCCGATCAACTGGATTAATGGATGTAAATATATATGTCGTGTGTGTGTGTGTGTGTGTGTGTGTGTGTGTGTGTGTGTGTGTGTGTGTGTGTGTGTGTGTGTGTGTGTGTGTGTGTGTGTGTGTGTGTGGTGTGAGTGTGTGTGTCTGAGATGTTACATCATCCTGGGAAATCAAGTTTCAAGATGCCCGGAGGCCGAATGTTCACACCAGCAATTGCACCGAGCCGGAGAGGTTGGTGCGGAGTCTCCCAGGAGATATACGAGTGAGGGGGGACATGCCAGGAACATGTTAGGAGCATTCCAGGAACATGTCAGGAACATGTCCGAGCTTCAGTTCAGCTCCTGTTTAATTATTTCTTCTTTTAATGCTGCCATTGTGCACCAGCTCACATGATTAATAAGGAACTAACGTCCTAATTTTCAGGAATATAAAACCACAGGAGCAGGGAGGAGCAGGGAGGAGCAGGGAGGAGGAGGATGGGTGAGTCACAATCTAACGGCCGTTCCTCACCCCTCTCCCTCGCTGAGGAGGCCTCCTGGAGAAAGGGGAAGCGAAAAGGGCTGACAGAGAAAAGCAGGCTGCTCCACGTCTTCCTGTTTGTGTCGTTTTGGGACAAATAAAGTCAAAACACAAAACACACACACACACACACACACAGTGTCATGTGTCTGACCATGTGCCACCTGTTATAATGGATTCACTCTCCTGATCTCGTTTTCGATTTGTGATCGAGGAGGTCCTATCAGAGAACACAACATTACAGACAACGTCACACGTGGACCCGATAGAAGCAGCTGGACGTTGTTGAGAGACTCAGGTCGTCTCTCTGCAGGTCAGAGAGACGACCTGAGTCTGACTCACCTGCTGCAAACTCAACCTCCTGAAGAGAAACGTCAGAGTAGAGCACTGATGATGTCAGAGGTCAGAGGTCAGAGGTCAGAGGTCAGGGGGACAAGCTCCTCACGTGTTTGTGTATCAGGGAGATAATGAGCGTTACACACACATAGTGGGTCAGTGTCTCAGCTGTATTGAAGATCAGCGCTGATGATCTGAGCACATTTCTCACAAACCTGCAGGTTTAAATCTTTAAAACCATCTGGAGGCGGCTGAAGGAAACTGCATCAGATGTTTTATATCCAGAACAATGATGAATGTTAGAATAGAAATGACTTCAGACTTCAGTGTTTGACTCAGTTCCAGTGATGATCTGTGTTCTTTAGCGTTTCTTGACTGATTTGTTTAAATTTTTATCTTGTTGTTTTTGTTTATATATCTGTAGTATTGTCGTATTTTATATATTTTAACCTTATTATTATCGTACCAGATTTTAAAACTGACGTATTTAAAACTTAATTTGAAATGCATCCCGCTCTCCGTCGTCTGCGTCTTCACGGATCCCAGACTGACCCTCGTTTCCACGGTAACCAGCGTGTGTCGTCTGGGTTTTTATAAGGAAGCTTTTGTTTGACGCTCGGAACAGAATCGTGTTTATGTGCATATCTGGGTTTACATTCCTGTTTGAATTTGATTTATGCAAACATGTAACCGACCAAACATGTTCATCCCTTTGTTTGTGTTTGTCCGACTCCACATCGCACACACACACACACACACACACACACACACACACACACACACACACACACACACACACACACACACACACACACACACACACACACACACACACACACACACACACAGCCTCTGCTTCTATTATTCCAGAATGTAACTGATTGTGAGGAAGACGAGCATCGTCTGTAAAACTAAAGCTGTTGAAGCTTTAATCACATTTTCTCATTAGTTTCATCATTTAACATTATTCTAGATTAAATTCTGCTGCAGGTCTAATGAAACCAACATGATGCCGAGTTGGGATTCTCTCAGGTTTTTACTGGACAGACACGTAGCGTCTGATCTGATCTGAGAAGAACCTGCTTCAGAAGAAACACTTTAAAACACTTTTACTTTGTTCTGAGCCCCTTCAGTTCATGATCCACATCATCGTACGTCGCACAGATGCCAGTCGATGCTCAGGGTCACTGGGCCGGTGTCGTCCTCTGCCTTCTCAGACAAGGACGTCACATCCTGAAACATGTCCTGATCTGGAGCCGAGGTCGCGCTCCAGCTCCTCTATGAGGACGTGGATTCTCCGTCCTGTTGAAATGTGTTGGTCGAGGTGGTTCAGCATGTGATCAGCTTCCTCCTGGACACAGGAAACAGGCAGGAAACGCTGGGTAGAGCCAGAACTCAGAGGGATTTTATATCCCATCAGGCCTGGGAACGACTCAGGATCAACCAGGAGGAGCTGGAAAACGTTTCTGTGGAAAGGGACGTCTGGGACAAGATCTTCATCACAGGTTGACTATTGATTTTCGTACCATGTCTTCCTCACGAGTTTCAGCTTTGACGGTGTACGGTGTACAGGGGGGAGAGAGTCGGATGAGTTTCTGACGTGTGGTCGTCACCGGGTTGAAACTGATTCACCAGTTGGTTCCTCAAACTTAAGAACGTGGCAAAACCCAACAAATGAGAAATGTAGTTTATGGCTGGAAGTATTTTCACGGCGAGACAGAAAAATGTGAAAAGATGAAGGGGTGTTGGTCGATCAATGTACAATAATAAGTCTCTAACGCTGTTTGCCTTCTTTCTGCAAAACAACCAAAACCAAAACGTGTTTCAGACCGCATGCCGACACGTCTTGGTTTGGACGTTTCGGCACAGAATGGCACATCAAGGCAAAACCAAACATAACGTACAGAGTGATCAGTCAGGTCGGGTCAGACAACTCCTTTTCACTTTAATTTCATGTGACTCAGGGTTTCATTCAGACGCAGGGTCGTCACGTACAGAACGATGTTGGCGTCTGAAGTCCGGCACCACTTCCTGTCTGATTTCAGACTCCTCATGATCAGCGTCCTGCAGCTGGGGCGCAGAACGGCCTGATGGGAAAACAAGCGCATCAAACTGGCGGTTTCTGGTCAGAGGGAGAAACCACAGGATCCCTCAGATTGTTCCTCAGCGGAGGAGTTTGGATTTCATTTCCAGATTCCCTGCCGCGGTGTTTCCACTGACACTGAACCAATCAGCTGCAATAAGGAGGTTCGAGTCCGTCAGCTGTGAGCGGGAGAGGCAGTGCGGCCATATTTGTGGTTTGTGGAGACGTGATGAGGAATGATGAGAATTAATAGAAGAGCGGAGAAAAGAGAGCTGCGTGTCATCTTGTGTCAGACCGCTGCCGATCACGTCTCAGCGTCTCCGTCCTCCTCTGTCTCCGCTCTTTGTTCTCGGCTGGATCGTTTTAATTCAGACTCATAACTCATGTTTTATCATCGTTAAACTGAAGTTTATTGTCTCAGATGTTTCAGTGACTCCGTGTGAAGCAATAAATAAAAACCACGAACAATGAGAGTGACACGAATCCAATTTAAAGTTGAAGGATTTAATGAAACTCCGAGTGTTTCTAAGTCAGAGTCGTTTATTAAACACAACATGGAGACATGTCAGAGGAACGAGGCAAATTATTCGACCCTGAAACCTCCGGTTCACAACGAGGAGCTCAGTGTGACGTCGATGTCGAGACGTCGCGTCGTCTGTGACCATCAGGACACAAAGACGGTCCATGGAGGACGAGTCTTCAAAGAACGTTTCAGAACAACAGGATGAAAATAAAGATGGACGACGTCACGGCTCCTAAAAATGAAGCCAAATCGTCTCGATCGCCCCCTGGTGGCTGGCGGCAGTTCAGGTCACATACCCCGCCTCCTCCAGGTTAGCAAATGGGACATGGACCAAACTAAAAAAAGTAGATGTTGGATAAATTTATTTCGCTTTCACATGACATCGACCCAAAGTGTGTCGACATCTGTGGGCTGCCCCCTACAAAATAAGAGAAGAGGGAGGATGTTCAAGCGACCGACAGAGCGACAGACATTCCTCCCAATGGTCCCGACGACCAGGCCAAGTCTGAAACAAACAAAAAAAACGAAACAGACGTTAAATAAATGTTTGTCAAAGACGGTTTCTGTCATTTCAGGTCGTTCTGGTCAAGTGTTCGTGTTTCTGATCAGTTTGGTTCAGTTGATTGAGGATATAGAAACAGGCTGAGGCATCATGATTGACAGCTGAAAGTGTGTGGGCGGGACGGCGACACCCTGCCTCCCCCCCAGAATAACAACTGCACAGACTCTGACTGCAAATTACGTCATACCCACAAGATGGCAGCGTTCGTATCCGAGATATTTTAGCGTAATTTCTGGAGGAAGTGGAGACGTGTCGTCGTTCTTTGTTTACAGTTTTTGGGAGAAACCCTCAGATTCAGTGAACTTGAGGTTTTAACCGTCAGTGTCAATCATCCAGAGTTTGTTGTTTGTGTTGCTGTTGTTTGATTAGTGTGACTTTGTGTGATTTGTGCGACTGTTGTCTCAGCATCAGATCCACACGGATCATCTCAGGTCTGTCTTTACGTACGTGTCACTTCCTCTCACACTGACCTCTCGCTCAGTCATGAGGCTTATGTGTGTGTGTGTGTGCGTGCGTGTGTGTGTGCAGTTGTAAAGGTCAGACAGTTCGTCAGACTCTTTCCATGACTTCTTCTCTCACACCACGAACAACTATCTGTGATCAAAGGTAAAAGTACAGTGGCTCAGAGAGGTCAAGACACTCCGACACAGACAAGAACCAGCAACATCGAAAAACATCTTCACCAATATAAACAACACATAAGTGTGTATGTGTATTCATCAGTGTTTTCACTTTTTATTTGTGTTCAGTTTGTAGCATATTTTTGTTTCTGTTATTTGTTCCTTGTTGATAGTTGTTTGTTTGATATTGATCGTCCTGGTTTCAGTTCTGCTGAGCAGGTTCCAGTCTGACGAGCTGATTATCAACCTCGAGAAGAGAAAATGGAAATCCTTACTGACCTCTGACCAGGTCAGGTTACCTGCTGAGGTCAAAGGTCGGCTGTTTACCTAGTTAAACCCTTTGGACAGAGATGAGCTTTAAACCAGTCAACTGATCTGCACAAGTTCACATGAAGTGTGACCTCATTTCATTCTGAACTCACCTGACATGACTCTGTATTGATCAGTGATCCACCTGCTGAACTAATGAAACTGAGTCTGCAGATGTTTACAGATGTGAAGCTGGAGATTCTGATGTGAAGTCTCTGCAGCTTCATCACATTCACACTGGCACTGATATCATTTCTTTGATATTTTATTATAAAATATTCATTACTGTTGCTTTAACTTGTCTTCTTCTCTCATCTGTGTCATTTTTCTGTTTGTTCCCAAAGAACCTTTATCCCGACCGTTGTGTTCAGATCCTGTTCAGTGTTGCACGTTATGATGATGATTTATGATTGGATGTCACGCTTGGATACACTCTGGTGTAACAGGATATAAAACACCTTCATTACCTTCGGTGATCTGTGACTGATCCAGGCTGTGACTTGATGTCTTCATCACCTCAGGGTGTTTGATCCAATCCTCCCTCGTCCTCACTGGAGATCTGCCTCTTCTGAAACTCCTTATGGAAACATTGATGTGTGAGCACATACTGTTGATTCTTAGATCAAGAGTTATCACCTGTCCCGGTTCACCCCCCAGTCCCACCACTCGGCCCTGCCTCTTTGTTTTGCACGTGGCCCGTGAAGGGGGGGGGGGTGTCCCATTTCTCTATGTCGGTAGGGTAGTGGCCACCTCGCCCTTCATACACCCCTTCAACTGTAGTGTCTTCAGGACCCCCCTAAAAACCAAGGGGGAGACGGAAATTCCCGACTCAACTTGGCGCCCGCTGCAGCTAACGTGCTCATGAACCCTGTTTGTCATTGTGCTTCAGTGACATTTTGAAAACAAGACTTTTATAAAGACTTTTGATGTTTGTGTTGTAACTTGAAGACGACGAGGACGGAAACTTACAGTCACACCTCACACTATGAACCCGAACTTCATTTCCTGTTTTATTTTGTTGGGTCTTCCCTTCATGCATGTCTCTTAATTCTAGTTCCTGTTACTGTTCAGGTTCTCGCCAGTTTTTTCTGTTCACCTGTTTCCAATCGTCCAATCAGACCTCCTTGTATTTACACCACCTGTGTTTCACTTCCTGTTTCCCACACTGTCTTTGTTTTTATCTTTCCAGCCATGTTTGTGTTTTCTAGTGTTTCCTTGTGTTTGATCTCTGCCTCTTTCTTTCCTTTGAGTTTTGATGAGTAGTGAGATTTTGTTCATCTTCTTGTTTTTGCAAGTTACCTTTGAAACGTTTGAATCTCCTGTTATTGTTTGTGTGTGATTCTTGCTACTGAATTAGATTCTGTGCTTAGATTATTACGATTCGTTTCCAAAACCTTTACCTGCAAACAGTTGATGAGTTATTCATATTTTACATTTCTATATTTCTATATCATATAGTTTGACTGGCCAGCAGACAGTACAGTTCACAGTGGAAGTCTTCACCCCGGCAGCTACTGCAGCAACACAATTGTTCATTGTGTTCACTTCACAGAGCTGCTTTTATCTGATAAGACTTTATAAAAGATGAATGACTTTAAAGCTGCAGCTCACTGATGCTGCATTCACTGACAGCTCAGATTCCACAACTCTTCTGTCTCCGCTTCTGCTCTAAATACAAACATGTTGTCGCGTCGGGTCGTTTACTGAATCTTTACAGTTCTGACTCATCATCAAGTGACCTGATGAGGTTTGATCTCCATCAGTCTCAACACGATGTGGAGTCAGTGTTTGGTCTCCACCTCCTGAGGGGAACATCTGGATGCACATGTTCTCCAGCTGATCTGTGACTGAGTCTGCAGCTGTTTGTTAGAGGACAGAGGTTTACAGATGTTTCTCAGTGTGAAGCTGGAGATTCTGATGCTAACTCTCTTCATCACAGACTTATTTCACACAATCACTGTTTTCATTTATTATTCTGTTAGGAAATATGCACAGTTGCTGCTTCAACTTGTCTTCTTCTCTCATCTGTCATTTTCTATTTGTTCCCAAAGAACCTTTATCCCGACCGTTGTGTTCAGATCCTGTTCAGTGTTGCACGTTATGATGATGATTTATGATTGGATGTCACGCTTGGATACACTCTGGTGTAACAGGATATAAAACACCTTCATTACCTTCGGTGATCTGTGACTGATCCAGGCTGCGACTTGATGTCTTCATCACCTCAGGGTGTTTGATCCAATCCTCCCTCGTCCTCACTGGAGATCTGCCTCTTCTGAAACTCCTTATGGAAACATTGATGTGTGAGCACATACTGTTGATTCTTAGATCAAGAGTTATCACCTGTCCCGGTTCACCCCCCAGTCCCACCACTCGGCCCTGCCTCTTTGTTTTGCACGTGGCCGTGAAGGGGGGGGGGAGTGTCCCATTTCTGAAACACCTCTTCCTCTGCACAGACCTGAAACACTGTCGTCAGGAAACTGGTCCCCAGTAGTTTGTTGTTGATGGAAATGTCCCTGTGACCTGTAATGTCCGTATCCGTAAGTTTTCAGAAGACGTGAACAAATACGAACAAAATGAACGCAGACTATGGACAGAAGGCTCCGTCCGTTTCCATATATGTATCTAATTTAAATAATAAATTAAACACGTCACTCATCTTTATTTACAATTTATGGTACAAGCGAAAGATTCATCTGAGCTGGGCGTGTCTGCACTGTCTTGACCTTGACCTTTGACCTATGCTCTTTCTCACAGTCTGTGTCATTTCCCCCGGATCTGATCACAACCACAGTTCCAGTTCCTCCATCTCTTCCTCCAGCAGCGTCACAGCAGCAGCTTCGTGTCGGTTCTGTCGCCACACGCTCACATTTTATTGGATCTTCTCAGTTACATGGTTGAAATATGACGTCGTCTCATATATCCTCGTACACTGAGCTGGATTCTTGGATCAGCGAGTGATTTACAGCTGCTGGGAGATGGATGTGCTCCGGTCTGAGCTCCGGTCGGAGCAGAAATACAGAAAAATGTGTCAGGAGGAGGCAGAGAGTCGGTTTTATTGGTTTTTAAAAAAAAAACATCTGCAACTTTACGTGAGAAAACAAACCTGGACGTCTGCTTCTCATTGAAACTCGTGTCGGGGTCATTTCAGGCTCCTTCGGTCGAGTCTCATTCGTTTTAGTCAAACTGACGATTATCAGATTCCAACAATAGTTTAACAAACATGATTTCTAAGTTTAAATTCCTCATTTCCTTCTTCGTGTTTCCTTCCTTCCTCTTTTGTCCTCTTCCACCTGCTCTTTTCTTCCCTTTATTACTTCATCTCACTTGTTTTCCTTCTTTCGACACCTTTAGTTTCATCGGTTCTCATCTTCAGCGACGTGAGAAACAAAAGCATGGTATGGAATGTGTCTGTGCTTTCTGTTTCCTGTGTGCAGGAGGTTTTTTACCTTTTACACAGTGAATCTTTAAAGTATAAAGAACAAACACTGACAGTAAATCCTCATATATTCACACACACGATGGACACAGATGTTTCTGATGATGAAGATGAGAGATTCAGCTGAAGATGTTTCATGTTAGCTCCTCTCGGTTTGGACCTCGACCTCTGGTGTCTAAAACACCCGACACAGGAACTGACGCATCATTGCGTCGCATAAGACGACCTGCAGACGACCTGTGACAGCGGAGGGGGCGGGGCCATTTCACCAAAATCCTCATGTTAACAAAATGAATGTCAGAGTTCTCAGTAAATATTTGAAGGGTCTTTACTTCACCTGTGGAACCAAACGTCTCCTGCACTGACATGTTTTTATTAAACTAGTTGAGTCCCTGTTGTAAACGTGTGTGTTTGAAATGTGTTTTCTTGTCCTGTGTCGATACTTCAGAATTATTCCTTAATTAGTGAGTCGTCCTCAAACACAATATTCTGTCACTTGTATTGTTTGTTTGACTCAGTTGTCGACGACTGACGTAGTTCATCTGAGGACGTAGAAGAAGACTCAACTCGTTCAGAGACTGAGGACAAACTGACTGATACAGAGCACTGTAGCAATTTTTATTAATATTGAAGGTATCGCCCAAAACGTGACACTTCACATTGTGAGGCTGATCGGTTGAACAGTTTTTTCGAAATACAGTACGTTTCACATACAGACGAGTGAATTAACGAGTGAAGAAGGACACACACAGATCAGGACTCTTCACAGACCAGATCTTTAGTTTCGGCTCCGTCCACGATGACACGTTTTCAAACATGAAGGGTGTTTGGAGAATGCACCTCCACCAAGACTGATGTCCTATCCTGCAATGTCACAGGAAGAGAAGACAAAAGGGAAGAAGCTACAGGAAGTCACACAATCTTCTCCCCATCCTGCGCTCTGATTGGCTTCAGTTTCGTCTCGATATTTAGCTCGGAGGAGGTGCTGGTGAATAAAGCCTCTGGAAGCACATCTTTTAAGAAGGAGTTCACATGTAGTGACTGTGTATTCATGTGCAGCAACACAACTCACACAATGACTGAGCAACACAACTCACCCTACAGGTCTCGCTGAGACATGTAGAAATGTGACACCTACAGAAGTTACACAGGACTTAACACTCACACACACACAACACACACACACACACACACACGCGCACACACACACACACACACACACACACACACACACACTTTCCTTGGAAATCAACTGAATCAATGAGCAAACTGCCAGTAACTGTATAAGTGAGGACACACACACACACACACACACACACACACACACACACACACACACACACACACACACACTTATTCAATATGAGCAAACATCCAAACCTGCACACAAACAAAATCTCACTATGTTGCCTATTTCTCATTATGTTGTGGCGTGTGTGTGTGTGTGTGTGTGTGTGTGTGTGTGTGTGTGTGTGTGTGTGTGTGTGTGTGTGTGTGTGTGTGTGTGTGTGTGTGTGTGTTGTGTTCAGAATAATTGAAAGCAGACGCTCTCCTTGGCTGAGACAAACTGTTTACAGCTGCACATGCAGAGATTTGTGTGTGTATGTGTGTATGTGTGTATGTGTGTGTGGCTCATGAGCACGTCGGCAGCAGAGACAAACATCTGGAAACATCTGGTGTGATTCTGGTTCAGCTGAGGTTGAATCTTCTTCAACTTGATCTGAATCGTTTAATGAACGAAGCCATAAACTACAAATGAACGGTGACTCAGCACATGAAGATAAAGTGACGAGTCGTAAAGAAGCATCGACTCAACGCGACGCCACCTGCTGGTTTGTGAGCTGCACTTCTCGAGCCTCAGTTTGACATGTGGTCCAGCGCCATCTTCTTTTTTAAAAACCATAAGTAACCATATTTGGAGGAGCAGGGGGTGGAGCCTGACTGAGAGCTCTTGGACATCGCACGCCCACCTACACCCATTGGATGGTACTAGCTGTCAATCACACTGCAGTATCCACGCCCTAATGCATACGGTGCTTTATGGTCTATTTGACTCGAAATGGACCTGTGGAGTCGCCCTCTGCTGGTCATTACTCAGAATACATTGGCTTCACTTTCTGGTTTTCTGAGTCTACGTTCAATTGTATTAACAGTCAATGGTCGTAACTCAACACTTTGACCTCTGACCTCCACTAAACTGTCAGAACTCAGCCCAACGTTTAACTGAGTGACATCTTGGGGATACAATTCTTTGCATTTTTCTATCCTAACCCGATGAAGGTGAGAATTAGCCGAGTCTGACCCCGATGATTTCTACGATAACTGGCAGAAGCAGCATATAAAGATCTATAGTATCGCAGCCAAGGCAACTGACCGACCTTGAACCTAACTTGAATCATTTCAGGTTCGGTTTGTCGGCACACAAACTCTACTCAAAAGTTTCTCTTCTTCCACATGAATACACAACCCCAGAGTTTTCAAACTAACACCGGCGGCGTTTCCAAAAGTCTCTGAGTAAGAGGCTGGAAAACTTAGTAAGGAGTAACCATAGTAACAGTGATGAGTTTGACGAGATGATGAGATGTGTGTGTGTGTGTGTGTTTTCAATAATAACAGTATATGGAATAACAGTGAGGTATTTAGACAGATATATGACATCATCACGTCATGACTTAAAGTTTAATTCTCAAAATGAAGAAAAACAATTGTTCTTTATTTCATCTCTTTCTTTTTTAAACTGAGTTAATGTTTCATCAGGTTAAAGATAAGATACACACACTTCTTCTTCTTCTTTTTCTTCTTCTTCTTCTTCTTCTTCTTCTTCTTCTTCTTCTTCTTCTTCTTCTTCCTCTCTCTCTGTCACGCAGCCAGTTAAAACAACTTCCCTCACATTATTTAGTTTTGTTTTTTCTGCACCAAACAACAACCCGACCGCGGGCTCTGCTCCAGCCGTGAGCTTTTCTTGGCTCCGGCGCTCAGACTGTGAAGTTCACGTTAACACACATGTCCCACGTGAAAGAGAACTTTACACACATATCTTGAAAACTAATCCTTTAAGGCTGCGTTTTCCCAGAAGCCTGCAGAAAATAATTTCTCCTCTGCTGCTCGGGAGGTGAACGGTGCCCAAAAATGCTTCAGGGAAACCTGGGAAAGTTGCTTTTCTGGATTTCAGCCGCTGTCATCATCTGAGCAGAGAGCGCGGCGCTGCTCGGCAGAGGCGAGGAGGAGAGAGGAGGAGAGAGGAGGAGAGAGGAGGAGGAGAGAGCGAGAGGTTCTTTCTTTTCACCCTGAAGTCACGTCACTCACCTGCAGCTTTCTCCCACATTCTAACTTGTTGAGGTTGTAAAAGTCAGAAACTTGACTTTGGGCCAACAACACAACTATAAAACTCACATAAACACAATGTGTGTGTTCACAGCGGCTGTCAGCACCTCACTGAGGATGCAGAGCTAATAAACACACACATGTGTTGAAGTGCCCCTGAGCAAGACTTTCGCACGAGCGTATTCAGCCCAGATTTCAACATGCAGAACAAAAACAAAGATAATTAAAATGTTTTCAGAAATGAACTGAAATCCTGACATGTTCCTGACATGTTCCTGACATGTTCCTGAATGTTCCTGACATGTTCCTGACATGTTCCTGAATGTTCTGACATGTTCCTGACATGTTCCTGACATGTTCCTGAATTTTCCTGACATGTCTACATGTTCCTGACATGTTCCTGACATGTCCTGAATGTTCTGAATGTTCCTACATGTTCCTGAATGTTCTGGAGGTTCTGTATGTGAGAAACAAAATGTACGAGTCAGTTTCTCTGGACATTTTCTAGAACTGTCCCTGCAGCCCCTGAGTCTGACCCGGACAAGCGCCTGCTGTTTCTTCATGTGAGAAACACAAACTTTAGTTTCCTGTGTAGCTGCTCCGGGATCAGATTTATCAAAGTCTGATGGAGAGTTGTTGTCATAGCAGCAGAATGTGAGACTGAGCCATGAGTTTAATTATAACATTATACAACTATACACATTTAACAAGTGAGACACACACACACACACACACACACACACACACACACACACACACACACACACACACACACTGATTCCAGCAGCTCCTGACGTCCCCGACATGTTCCTCAGGTTCATGTTGTCGTTCATCACATTTGATCCTGACGCAGCAGGAGAACGTTCTCAGATCTGTTACTCAAGAGAAACACAACAAAGTAAAAATACTCATGTTACATGTAGCGGTCCTGCATTCATACAACATTGATCTTTACAGTGAAGAGTAACTAGAGTCAAATACTACAGTACTCATGTCAAGTCATGTCTGACTCACCTGAGCTCACCTGGAGCCTGAGATCCAGAATCCAGCCGCTCTGAGCATAAACGCCTCTTGGACTCATTCATCAAGCATCACGATCAGGACCCTGCTTACTGGTACCTTCTTTTTTTCATGGACAGTATTGATGTGTGAGCAGTTCTTTTGAAACACAGTGACGATAGAAGAAAAGGTTTCAGTTTATTCACAACATGAAGAAGAATATCTCTCTTCTCCGTGTTTCCAGCAGGATCCTGTGGTTTGTGGTAACAATGAAATGAAAACGCCCCATTAAGAGATTTTCTATTTGTCAGTAGTGTGTGTGTGTGTGTGTGTGTGTGTGTGTGTGTGTGTGCATGCAGCCAAACTCCAGCAGAGAGGAGGAGGAGGATTTATTGCAGAGCTAAACTCTTATCTTCCTACAGAGGGAGGACACAAAGTCCACATTATATAAACGTCCCAGAGGAGTGTGTGCGTGTGTGTGTGTGTGCGCGTGTGTGTGTGTGTGTGTGTGTGTGTGTGTGTGTGTGTGTGTGTGTGTGTGTGTGTGTGTGTGTGCGTGTGTGAGTGTCTGTGTGAAATTGAATCTGTGAATGTTTCCCTGATGAGCACCAGAAGAGAATGAAATATTGATCAGAGCACTTCAAATCTCATATATACTGTGTATATACATTTGTACACGGTGTGTATATATATATATATATATATATAGACAGATATGTACATCATGTTCTGGAGCTTTATTCTGTAAACACAGGTCTGAGCGGACCAATGGGAGCTCTCCTCAGTCAGGTGTGATGTTGCACCTTCTTGGAAACGATGAAGGAAATTTTTTCATTTCAAATCTATAAATAAAATAAGAACCACTGAGACACACTCGTTGGTGCGTTGCATCACAGTTTGGTTTGTTTGGAGACGTTAAAGTCTCCGAGGGAATCTTAAATAAAGTTCTGACTGTTTGAAGTTTGGACAAAACAACATGATGATGTGATCAGTTCTTCACCGGGAGGACGAGACTGAACCCTGAGTTTGCACTGTGTGTGTGTGTGTGTGTGTGTGTGTGTGTGTGTGTGTGTGTGTGTGTGTGTGTGTGTGTGTGTGGGTGTGCGTGTGTAGGACAGGATGATGAATCGAGTCTGAGCATCAGTCATCATCTGACCACGAGATTCTGGTGTTTCCTCTCCTGTGACTCTCTGTCATGTCTCTGCTGACTCCATCACAGCCGGCTAAATTTAACACACACACACACACACACACACACACACACACACACACACACGCACACACAGCCGCGACAGGAACCACCTGCATGATGTCACCTCACTGTCATCGCCATGGAAACCCTGAATCATGACAGCATAGTGTGTTTCATATAAAGATTAATATACAGATATTATTGGTCTTTCAGACTCATGAACCAATCAGAGGTCAGGATTGCTCAGCTTCATTAAACACACACACACACACACACACACACACACACACACACACACACACACACACACACACACACACACACAGCGGAGTGTGTAGGAGGAGCTGTTCATGTTGACGCTGTATATAAGGAGACAATAGTGGTGAGAGGCCTGTGATTATATAGAAAGTTGTCCGTATACGTCGTCGGCCCGAGATCAGCTGAACAGAAGCAAACGATGGTGAAATGAAGTTATTCTTCTCTCGGCTGTAAACTGAGCCCAGAGCAGCTCTGAGGTCTGAACTCACCACACTGACAAACACTGTGGTCCACACTCAGCACATTTCTGCTCCTACACACACACACACACACACACACACACACACACACACACACACACACACACACACACACACACACACACACACACACACACACACACATATTATCCTCTACAACTTCACGACATCACACGTTAACGTCTCAGCAGAAAAACACTGGACACGTGAATTGTTCTCTCTCGTATTAATTCAACTCGACACATTAAAGCTGTTTCCTGTCCAGCTCACACAAACACAAAATACACACACTCACAACACATCGTGGGAAAATATGAGCCCAGAAAAAGAATAGAAGAATAAATCATGACACCAACATTAAAATACAATAATACCCACATTTAAATTAAATATAATAACATTTAAATGACGTCAAAATAAATATAACAACTCTCAGATGAATAAAACCTCACCATATAAAATGTACAGATAATAATGTACGATGATAATCAGCGACAGTGACAAGTTATATGACATAAATATTTTTATAAAATGTTTAAGACTCATGTTCAAAAGTTTAAAGAAAAATAAACCTTAAATAAAATTGAGTTAAAAAAAATTGTTCTGTTTATAGTATAGTGACTGTATATAAAGACCATCAGTGACTGTATATAAAGACCATCAGTGACTGTATATAAAGATGATCAGTGACTGTATATAAAGATCATCAGTGACTGTATATAAAGATGATCAGTGACTGTATATAAAGACCATCAGTGACTGTATATAAAGACCATCAGTGACTGTATATAAAGACCATCAGTGACTGTATATAAAGATGATCAGTGACTGTATATAAAGACCATCAGTGACTGTATATAAAGATCATCAGTGACTGTATATAAATACCATCAGTGACTGTATATAAAGATGATCAGTGACTGTATATAAAGACCATCAGTGACTGTATATAAAGATGATCAGTGACTGTATATAAAGACCATCAGTGACTGTATATAAAGACCATCAGTGACTGTATATAAAGACCATCAGTGACTGTATATAAAGACCATCAGTGACTGTATATAAAGACCATCAGTGACTGTATATAAAGACCATCAGTGACTGTATATAAAGATGATCAGTGACTGTATATAAAGATCATCAGTGACTGTATATAAAGACGATCAGTGACTGTATATAAAGACCATCAGTGACTGTATATAAAGACCATCAGTGACTGTATATAAAGATGATCAGTGACTGTATATAAAGACCTGTTATACAAACACGAAGCTACAGATACATTGTAACCACCAGGGGGCGATGGAGATGATTTGACTTCACTCAGTCTATAATCTACTCAGTTGCAGCTACATGAATCTGATGTGACCTGTCGCTGATTGAAGCTCCGCCCTCAGCTGAGCCATGTGACGCGTGGTCGTAAACGTTTCTGCTCACAGGTTCATAATCGCTCTCATTGGACTGAAAACTGAGGTCGGACCACACCTTCTCCCCCGCCTCATCCTCAGGCAACCCCCCCCCCCCCCCCCTCTCTCTCTCTCTCTCTCACCTACGCAGGGTGTCTCTCGCCCCGTCTTGCGGGTTTGGCAGGGTGGGATGTTATTGTGCTCTGTGGTTTCGGAGGAATGAGGCGAATGAACCTCCAGCACGCCGAGTCATCAATCAACACCATCTGTCATCTAAATCATGGGACGAGTCATCATGGGGGGTGCACGGGTGTGTGTGTGTGTGTGTGTGTGTGTGTGTGTGTGTGTGTGTGTGTGTCTCCAGGATGATAAAGGTTATTAAGTTCAAACAAACACATTCATCTCTTTATTAAATATCAGATATATTGATCAGTAGTTAAAGATTAATGATGAAAGCTGCAGTTATACATGATTATTGAACTTGTGTAAGAGTGTGTGTTTGTGTGTGTGTGTGTGTGTTTGTGTGTATGTGTGTATGTGTGTGTGTGTGTGTGTTTGTGTGTGTGTGTGTGTGTGTGTGTGTGTGTGTGTGTGTGTGTGATGTGTGTGTGTGTGTGTGTGTGTGTGTGTGTGTGTGTGTGTGTGTGTGTGTGTGTGTGTGTGTTGTCCAGGTATTACTAATGTTTTGGGGACCATGAATCATAAAATTTAAGGTAAAGACAAGTTCTAAGGTTAAGTATAGGTTTAAGGTTGGTTTGGTTTGATTTGGGTTTAGTTTAGTTTAGTTTAGTTTAGTTTAGTTTAGTTTAGTTTGGTTTAGTTTAGTTTAGTTTAGTTTAGTTTAGTTTGGTTTAGTTTGGTTTGGTTTAGTTTAGTTTGGTTTAGTTTAGTTTGGTTTAGTTTAGTTTAGTTTGGTTTAGTTTAGTTTAGTTTGGTTTAGTTTAGTTTGGTTTGGTTTGGTTTAGTTTGGTTTAGTTTAGTTTAGTTTAGTTTAGTTTATTAGTTTGGTTTAGTTATATATTTTTGTTTATTGGTTTAGTTTAGTTTAGTTTAGTTTAGTTAGTTTAGTTTGGTTTAGTTTGGTTTAGTTTAGTTTAGTTTAGTTTGGTTTAGTTTAGTTTGGTTGTTTAGTTTAGTTTGGTTTGGTTTAGTTTAGTTTAGTTTAGTTTGGTTTAGTTTGTTTATATTGGTTTAGTTTGGTTTAGTTTGGTTTAGTTTAGTTATTGGTTTAGTTTAGTTTAGTTTAGTTTAGTTTAGTTTAGTTTAGTTTAGTTTAGTTTAGTTTGGTTTAGTTTAGTTTAGTTTAGTTTGGTTTAGTTTAGTTTAGTTTAGTTTAGTTTAGTTTAGTTTGGTTTAGTTTAGTTTGGTTTGGTTCGTTTGGTTTGAAGCTTCGTTGACAAGTTTTCAAGATGAATTTATTATGAATGTTCCAGTTTAAAAAAAAACCCGAAACATTAAAAACTGTGCAGAGCTGTTTGGACTTTGGAGTCTTTGGAGTTTTAATTCCCGTTGCCGACCTCACAACATGGCAGCCGTTCGCGGCGTCAGCCGGC
>NC_061483.1:1878664-1888664 GCF_022539355.2 Hippoglossus stenolepis
TCGGAAATGTGTTAATGTAAAATTAGATTTTTTTTTGCCACAGAAACAGCAGAAGAAGAACTGGGACAGAGAAAAGACTTAAACTGAAACTAGTAAAAAACCACAATGAAGACGAACTAAAACCAAATTGAAACTGGAACAAAGATTCATGAAGGTTTTGATGAGAAAAGACAGAAGACGACAGATTAGAGGACGACAGGACGAGACAGTAGAGAAAAGATGGAGGACATTACCCAGAGGACACCACTGTCTCTTTCCTGTTATGGTTTCAGTTCTCAGGAGAAGAAACGTTAGAAGTGTTTGTCTGCAGGGAGGAACCTCGGCTCTAATCCCTCAGATCCTTCACCGAGGAGCAAACTTCACCCTGGCACATTTTTCTCTCAGAGGAAGTGAACCCTGTGGACTTCATCGCTGTGGTGGCTATCACCGCGATGTATGTGTCTGCATTCGTCTCTTCCAGGCATTAACACACCGCACGGAGAAGTTCTGAGTTCAGAGGTCACCATAACAGATTTTACAGAAACTAAGCAACGAGCATTTAATGTTCATCCTTATCTGAGCTGTACATGTAGGAGGAGACACTAAAGCTGCCGGCTCTGAGCATTAAGTGAGAAATGTGGACGCTCAAAAACATTCTCAGTTCAAAAGTCTCAGGCGATACAGCAAAAAAGATTCCATCAAAAAGATTTGAGACCAGAGGTAACGTTCACAGGAGGCCAGGGGGAGAAAGTCCATTCAAACTGAGGAGCATCTCACCACAGTTCAGTGCAGGTCTGAAAGCAGCTTTAATGTTAGATATACGGAAACAGACGGAGCATTCAGTCCCTGCTCTGCATGAAGTTTGTCCGTATTTGTGCGAGTCTTCTGAAATCTTACAGATACAAAATAAACAAATAAAATGAAGCAGTGCCACCAGAAATCATGAGGGGGCAGTGGAGCAAATAGTTCAAGTAAGACGATCACAGGACAAGAGGAAGACATTTCTAAGAACCCAGCTTGAAACTTGCTGAGTCCAGGGAGATGGACCTCAACCAGGACCCAACTGTCCCTTCAATTCAATCAGGCTGCAACAAATCACACACGCTCATAAATATCAGTCGTCAAAATATGTATAAATTATTATTCAGTAAAAATGTCAAAAAACGTCCACGATGTTAAAGAAGGTGAAGAAAAAGCTCCTGTGTCCAGATCCACTGGATCCAATTTAAGGAGTTGTTCCCTGACTCCACCACAACATTCCCCCAAGTTTCATGGAAATCCGTCCAGGAGTGTTTGCGTAATCGTGCTTACAAACTAACTAACAAACTAACTAACTAGCTAGCTAACTAACTAACTAACTAACTAACTAACTAACTAACTAACTAACTAACTAACTAGCTAACAAGCCAATGGGGGGATTGGGTAATCAGTCTGCGATCAGACAGGTGTTTTAACTCGTTAGCAGAATAATCTCAACACAGAATAAAGTTTCATCAGTTGTCGTCCACAGCTGTGGCCTCAGACATGATCTGTTCATGATCTGCACTGGGGGGAAACCACCATTTTCCAATGGTTCATCAGTCTCCCATTGAACAATATTCTCAATGTGAAATTAATAATGATAAGAATCTGTTCTTTTTCTTTTTTAAACTTATTTGGACAAACGTTTTTAAAAACCTGTCACGGTCTTCACCTCATACGTCACATGTGTCTGGACTGACGTGGAGGTAAAGTGCGACCTGATTGGTTGCTGACATCAGGGGGTCAGTCAGTGGGAGGGGACTGTGGTGACCTGTGACCTTCAGGCCTCTGACGTTGACGGTTGTTTGAACGGTTTCATGCTGACTGGAGGGTTTGTAAGCTCCTTACAGCCCCTTGTGTTCGCTGCCTCTCAGCTTATATGGACACTTATGTAACTGCGACTGTTCTCGGCTCAGGCCCTTTGTGTTATTGTGTTTGTGACGATGACGAGCAGCCACATGCTCCGTAAGAGGATTCAGCGTCTGCCAAACACCGCTCCGGAGCGTTTTGTAATTTCCTGGTCTTCAGGCGTCCTTCGTCCTCCGCGCCGTCCATCGTTTGTCTCTTCTGTTGGTCGACCTGAAAGAGGAAGTCAGAGAAACCACTTCCTGCTTCTTCAGAGTTTGAGCTTTTGTGCTGATTCACTGCGACTCCACGGTTTCCAACACTAAACAGTTACGCTCCAGAAATAACCGTCTGTTGTTATTATAGAAAAATTCAAACGCTCCAGTGAGATCGTTTCACTCGATTATAATGAATTACTAAAGATACTCAAAATTAACTATTTGATTTGCAATTATTCTTTTTTGAAAAGTAAAAATAAATCTACAAATTACGATAAAGTAAAAGTACTTTTTGCGCAGAGTGAGACATTTCAGAATTGTATTGTTTACTACAGACACATATTAATGTATGTGAAATAGATTAAATCCTGTTAACTACTTTATGTACAGCTGAGTGGGTTCATATCAAATAAAATATATCAATTTATTTGATTTATTGTGGTTTTAATAGTCTGAATTTAAAGAAACTAAAGGTTTTAAATAAAAGTACTGCAGTAAAAACTTTGTGTCTGTGAGATGTGGTGTAAATTTGAGTAAAAGACAACTACGTCAAAACTGTAGTTAAGTGCAGTGCTTGATTTAAAGTACTTGATTACTTTAATTAGCTACACTACATTGATTGACTTTGATCAGCAGTCAACGAACCTTGTCAGACCATGGACTCTAATTAAAGATGTCCGTGGCGTCTTCCAGAAGTGAAGCCAAAGAGCCTCAATCGCCCCCTGGTGGCTGGCTGCAGTTTAGGTCATAAATGGATATTGAACTTAGTGATAATTTATAAGTCAAAGAGGAAACTTGGTCTGAGTCTTTTGTTCCAGCTGTTTTATGTCCTGAACAATAAACAGACACACACACACACACACACACACACACACACACACACACACACACACACACACACACACACACACACACACACACACACACACACACAATGGGTTCAACAGCCTGCAGTTTAACACACAGTTTATCAGACAGAGGAATTAAACTCTCAGGTCTCCCTCATGCTTTTGTCCAGTGTTTGTTGACTTCCTGTTGTATGGCGGCGGCGGCGGTGGCGGCAGACTCTCAGGAGTCTCTGGTCCATCAGCTCGAGGTCGTCGGCCTCGTTTGACCTTAAGGTTTTTACAAAAGCAGAAAACAATAGAAAAATGTTGATGGAGCCGAGGTCAACGTGAACGATCACGAGGAAGTTTCCACTTTCAACATCTCATCGTCTTTCCTTTCTCTACTTTCCTTCTCTGACTCTTTCTCTGACTCCTTCACTGTTTCCTTCATTCACTCCTTCTCTGACTCCTTCTTTCCTCTCCTATGGTGTCAGAGAACCATCAACATGACATATCACGCTGTTCCGTGATTGGCTGGACAGTAATAACATGTGATCACCTCCCTCTGTTAACAGTAACATCAAACTCTGTCTCTCTCTCTGTCTATGTCTCTCTCTCTCTCTCTCTGTCTCTCTCTCTCTCACTCTCTCTCTCTCTCTCTGTCTCTCTCTCTCTCTCTCTCTCTCTCTCTCTGTCTCTCTCTCTCTCTCTCTCCCTCTCCTCTCTCTCTCCTCTCTCTGTCTCTCTCTGTCTCGACCCATTTGTCTTCTTGTGTTTGAATCTTATCAATAAAGATTAAACAGATCCATTGACAGGTCACATCAGCATCTCGGTTTAATAAAGTTTAAAGCGTCACCTCAACTCGTGTGTGTGTGTGTGTGTGTGTGTGTGTGTGTGTGTGTGTGTGTGTTTTCAGCACTTTATGGGGTCACACTGAGCTTCAATGATACATTAAATTTGTTATCTCTTATCTGACCTGAAGACACAGTCGAGTCTTTGTCTGACTCACTGGCGAACGGACACTCTGACCATTAACGTCAGTTAAAGTACAAACTCTATCAAGATATGGAGGCACTTCAGAGAGAGAGAGAGAGAGAGAGAGAGAGAGAGAGAGAGAGAGAGAGAGAGAGAGAGAGAGAGAGAGAGAGAGAGAGACACTGAGCCTTCTTCTCTTCTTCCTACTCATCTCTTCCCTTCTTCATCCTTCCTTCCTCTGGATTTTGGCTGGCGGGATGTAAAGGGTCCAAGTAAATGATGTAGAGTGTAGCAGAAGAACAAGAAGAAGATGTGGATGCACCACATGATGGATAAACCACAAGGACAAATAACTTGAATCATCCAGTCTGGGATTTAAAGTAATAAATAAAACTCCAACGCAAGTTCAGTGAAGGTGCAAATGTTTTCTGCTTTGTCAAAGATAGATAGATAAATGTACTTTATTGATCCCAATTTGGGAAATGAATGTGTTACTGCAGCATTTCAAGGGCAATTTCACGAAGAGGAAAGAAAAAGGCTAAATTCAAAAGATGACAAAAGAGACAAGCGTAAAACTGCAGTATTTGCAACAAAATAAAATAATATAAATTCTCAGTTATTGCAGGAACTAATCCGCCAGTTTTAGTGTGGATAGAAACTATAAGAGGTGGACACTACAGGACAAACAATGTACTGCGAAGCTGAACGTCTCCAAATGAGTCCTCTGTCTCATGTCTCAGGTTAATTCACGGGTTCAAATTGCTGTTCAGCTTGAGAGCAGCAGATATTTCCTCTTTCCTTCTCCACAGTCTCACCCTGCATCTCTGTTAAATGTGATCCAGTTGCACTCCTTCATACAGTGAAACTACACAGTGGATGTCTTTATACACTGAAAACCACTGATGTCCACATTGTTTTCATACAGAAAACGTCTTCTAACCCTTTAATGGAGCGATGGAGCAGGGTGTCAGCGGTGCCTGATGCTGCCTTGGCCCAAGGGCACAAGGTCAGGGACTCGGTCATGATACCTAGTGTTCAGACTGTGTGAGCGCTGCCATTCCTCAACAGATTTACTCTCCTGCTGCAGTGTGTACGTTCTCCCATACGAAGCCGTTCGAACAGAGAGCGGCCTGATCTGCGATTATCCCCTCCGCCATCTTAATCTGCAGTAAAAGTGAGGGAAATGAGCATGTGATTGCAGGGGCTGATGGGAAACCCACAGTGGTGTGTTTGTGTAGGTGGCATTTTCACAGCTCCAGTCCAGCATATGACTACTGGAGTCAGCTTAAAGGCAGCACACAGTTAGTGATTTCTAAGAAAACCCTACTTTAACCTGGACTCAGGGGCCGGGGGCACATGGGGGTCAACTGGTTTGGGATCTGCGAGTGTGTAAGCTCATGCTAGCTGGCTAATATGAGCGGATAACGAGCACCGCAAAGGCGAATGGTGTGAGATAAGTCATGAAGAAGTAATCTGCTGGCTTAACCTTGACCTGCTTTTGCACCAAATGCAGAGGTCAGAGGTCAATAACAGGTGAAACGGAGGTCGACCACAGGTCAGCGAGGGTTCAGGTGTTAAAGTCCCTTCACACCCACACAGCTAATTCCAGGCATGTTGTTTCGATCCATCCAGAGGAGCAGTGGGTATACTCCGCAGCTAATAAATAAACAGTGACATGTGCTCCTGCATATCTAGTTCACCTACAAATGGGCAAACTGTCATTTAACTTCTAATGCAGCTGCAGACTTTGCATCAACACTGATCCACAGGCTTCAACTCAGTCGTCAGTGGGTTAGAAGTTTCTTTTGTACACTCTCACACTTTGCAACAGACAGTGAAGGCCAGAGTGGGCCACCATTACAAAATGTACTTTATTTTTCATTGGGCAGTTTGGAAATATTACTGTATAAATGTTACAGTTTGCAAAAATTACAAAATACATAACTTCACTGCTTGTTATTGTCATAATTTACAAGGTTCTGATGGGGGCAGAGCTGGAGATCAGGAGATCAGGCAAAGGGAAGGTGATATCTTTTACCAGGAAGACAAACACAGATATGACCCGCCCTACTCTGCCTCTGATTGGCTTACTGACACAAAAGCTGATTTAGTGGGTATACGCCATATACCTGCGTATAACCTGCACTGCACTGCTGGATCCGTCGTGTTTTATATCCTACAGAGTGAAGGAAATATCACATTTCTTTCTCTTTCTTTCTTTCTGAAAGTGAGAAGGATGGTTAGCTTAGCTTAGCATTGAAGACTTAGCATCGAAACAGATCACCTGTGGTTTAAAGTTCAGTGTGTTCATGTGTTGTGATGCGGTGCGATAGCAGTAAGGACCTTCTGCATGACTCGGTCCACAGAACCCTGAAGCCACCGCTGCTGCACAAAGAGCTGCTCACCTGTTTAATCAAAGTTCATGGTCGACAACGTCACCATGTCGATCAGCCGCTGCTGCTTCAGAGCGCTGGTCGCCAGAATATTAAAAGCTATAGTTGAACGTTTCAAGTGTCCAAACTTTCACCAAATGAAACCCTGCACTTTACTGAGCCCTGAACAAGACACATGTGTGTGAAACTCGAGATATGAAAAACACAAACAAACAGAGATTCCTGGAATCAGATGTGTTGTATGTTTGCGTATCTGCTGCAGGTCAGAAACCTAATTTCCAGTCGTGGCTTTGATCTCTTTCAAACAAAGGATGACGTTAAAGTTGACGCAGCTTTTTCTCTTCGTGCTGTCGCTTGATCATCAGCGTCACATTCGCTCCATCGTGGTCGTCAACGTTTCCCTGCAACAGAACAACAGACATGATCTGCAGACCGGAGCCTGAACCAAGCAGCAACATCACGTCTCTCCGGCTTCAGGGTCTTTAAATGGAACAGAATAAAACTTCATCTGTAACTCCACATGAAGCTTCCCCTCCCCCCTCACACACACACACACGCACACACACACACACACACACACACACACACACACACACACACACACACACACACACACACACACACACACACACACACACACACACCCTCACTGTCCAGAATGCCTCTGAGATCCTCCAAAAAAAAGAAACCCTCCTCCTCCCCCGCAGATCAGAGCTGGCAGCTCCCAGCGCCGTGGGGAACGTCCTGCCTCTGCTCCAGGTTTTTATATCCACCCACACACACACACACACACACACACACACACACACACACACACACACACACACACACACACACACACACACACACACACACACACACACACACACCCTTGTGTTGAATGTTATTTACTCTTGAAAGGTTCTGATGATGAACAGCCGCGGCTCTATCTGCTCTGGAGGAGGGAGCGGAAACAACATGAGAAATGATGATGCTGTTCTGACTCTGTGTGTGTGTGTGTGTGTGTGTGTGTGTCTGTTAACATCTCAAACTGTCCAACAGAACCTCGGCCTCAGGACCTTCACCTGGTAGAGTTTGTATTTACCTCTCTCTCTCTCTCTCTCTCTCTCTCTCTCTCTCTCTCTCTCTCTCTCTCTCTGGACATTTTCTGGAGTTTCACTATCCTGAGATATTTGTGTTCTTCCAGTTTCACGTCCGTCACGTGTTAGAAACCTCTTCAACACGTCCACTTGCTCACTGTGAATTTTCCAGATACACACACACACCTTCCTTCTCTACCTCCTTCATCTTTTCTCTCCCTTCCTACTTTCCCTCCTTCTGTCCTTCTTCTGCTTCCACATTCTCCATCTCTCCTTTTCCTCCAAACATTCAACACACTCTCCCTCTCTCCTCCTCTCCCTCTCTCCTCTTCTCTTCCAACTCCTTTCCTCCTGCCCTACTTTTCTTCCATAAACCTCCTTCATTTGTTTTGCACTCCCTTCCTCCACCTCTTCTTTGATCATTACCTCTCCCACGTCATCCATTTTCTTTTTTCCAATTCTTCCCTCTCTTTCTGTCTTTCCAACCTAACATCCATTCCCTTTCCTTTTTCCCTACCTCCTTCAATCCCTTGCTACTTCCTTTTCTGAACTTATTTTTACTTTTTTAGTCGCTACCCACTTTTCTTCCTCCCTCTGGACCTCACCCTTTCCTTATTTCCTCCATACGTCCTCCCATCCTGCAATATCTCCTACCTCTCCTCTCTAATGCCTCACTTCCTTTACTTCATCCTAACATCCTCCCTTTTTTTTACTTCTCAATTTCTGTGTTCTCCATATTTTGGCATTTTGCTTCTGTTCATCCTTTTTTAATGTAACTTTTCGTCCTCTTTTCCGTGCACACACACACACACACACACACACACACACACACTGGTTGCAGTGTGTTGCCTCATGCAGCAGACCTGCAGAGGCAGATCACAAGCAGCTCTTAATGCTTTAGTCATGAGTTTCTGTGCAGCAGCTTGAACGTCGGTCTCTTTAATATTTCAGTTATCGCACCATGATGACATTTAGAGCTGAGGAGGTGTAACGCCGCTCCAACATGACCCGAGGACACCAACAGCTAAAGAAGAAGAAGACAAACTCACATCCTGGACGTGAGCTCTGCTTCGTCTCAGTTACTTCAGGGGAAGTTACAGAAAACACACATGACGAGTCACATTTCACTGAGCGACACGGAATAATTTAATCACCAAAACTTTCATAATCCAAACTCACACAACAAATCGTCAAATCTGTAAATAAAGATGGACGACATGACAGATCCCCAAACTGAAGCCAAACCATCTGGATGCAGCACTAATACACGCTCTGAACCAATCACAAGTCAGTCTCAGCTGTCAATCATGACGTGTCAGCCTGTTCTCATCTAACAACTGAGCCTATCAGAGAGAACTAACTAACATGAAAAATATCTAGTTTGGTCCATGTCCCATCTGCTAACATTAAGGAGGCGGGTTTATGACCTCAAATGCAGCCAGTGACCGAGTTTGATTCCGAGGGCCAGGGGTCGTCAGTGAAGGTCACGTGACCTTTCAGTGTCTGAACCAAGTCCTGGTAGAACACCAAGTGACATGGGATTTCTCCGACGCTGAATCAGCCTCTGGTCTCAACAGACAATATTGAATGGATCTGGTGTGGACAGAGGAGGCAAAGACTCCTTCTTCCATTCAGGAGATAACATTTTGGCTCATCTTTATTAACTATTTAAAGATAAATATAACAGCTGATGCATTTGTATGATTTATGATGCAATGTGTTTCTCTTTCTCTCTCCACTCAGGCTGTTTACCTGTGGGCAACCAAAGCTGCTCCAAAGTTTTCGGTCAAACTAGAAACAGAAACCAGAAGCTTCCGTCTCTAGGATCTGGTTCCTCACCTCCAGATTCTCTATGATCACATGAAGAGTCTGTTTATAGAGATGAAGTCAGACCTGACTTCTCTGATGTTGTCGCTGATGCATCATGGTCCGAGAATGAGAGCTCGTCATCAAACATCACACCCGGGTTTCACATGAGATCAAGGTGGGATCAGCCACAGACAGAGCATCTGATTGGACACAAAGATCATCTGAGAAACCGATTCGACAGAGAGAAGACACTGAATAAATTAAAGAACATGAACAGATGTTTGGATCAGGTGAGTCTGACACGTTTGACGGGGATCTGTTGGAAAACAGTGATGTGTAGGAGAGATGCTCTTTATAGACGGTGGTCCTGATACTGAATGAAATGACACAATCAGAGGAAGAATGAAAAAGTGAAAACTTCCACCTGGATGAGTTTGACCTCTGACTTTGACCTCTGACCTGAGTCCAGGAGAGAAAGTGAGTTTTGAAGCCGAGGCTGATGAACACCTGACCACAGATCAGGGTCAACACCGTTAGACACAGAAATGGACGAAGCCTTCTGATCCTACTCGTTCATTTCGTCCGTGTCTGTGCACGACTTCTGAAATCTTACAGGTGCAGAAGAAACAGAAGAAACGGATTGAATCTGTCATCAAACACATTAAAGACATCTAAATATAAATAATCTCACAAATTATGATTGTTTTAAATTGTAATGGTTTATTAAAAGATTCCATTAGATGGACAGGATTGGTTTTCTTCATGTTGAATGTCACCTGTGAATCCAGCTGTTTGTGCAGCTGCAGTGAGCGAACTTCCCTCTAACTGTGTGCAGACAGTGACACCTAGTGGTC
>NC_061483.1:1891164-1936898 GCF_022539355.2 Hippoglossus stenolepis
GCACATCCAGTAGAAAGAGCAGCAGGACTTCAGTCCTGTTCAGAGGTGGAGCAGAGCTTCCTCTCTGCCTGTCTTGCTGGAATGAACACGCCAAGAGCTAAGTGTGTTTCCTCTGCATGTCAAAGTGCAGAGGACACCTGGAGAGGTGGATTTACTGGGTTACAGGTGAAGCCATGTTTCACTCGTGTGTGAGCATCGGGTGCACATAAAAGGGCGGGGTTTACTGTGTATGACCAATCACAGACATGGACAGTTTGACTGACAGCAGAGCCTCATTTCACAACGAGGATCAAACTGTTCTATAACAAAAATCAGAGGAACAAACACATGAGATCCAGAATAAAAGAAATCAGTCACAGCTGCTAATGTAAGAGGAAGAACAGCTGGTAAAACATCTGTGATTGTGCTGCAATGCGTGTGTGTTACTGCGCCCTGGTGGCATTTGGTACAAATATATTACGTGACCAATGATATAATAACGTGTGTGAACGAGATAAATAACTGAGGCCACGAGATCTGAATCTGTTGTTTACTAACAAGACGCAGTGGACGAAGAAGATTCTTGATGAGAAACGCTTGAATCCCAGGATGTGGCCTCGATAATGAGCTTTAGTTTGACACACACTGTCTCACTGTCTCTGAGGACACACACCACTGTCTCTGGAGGACACACACTCTCACTTGACTCTGAGGACACACACTGTGGTGGGAAACCTCTGACATCACTCCTCAATAGAAACACATGGACCTATCTTCAGGAAGCTTGACTGAGTGCATCTGGTGTTTTGGGTGACAGGATGAGTCTGGTGAGATTGAGATGTTCTGGGTGAGTTAGATCAACTGAACCAACCAGACGTTGATTTAAAACTTCCCTTTATCCGCCCCTTTAAGGAGAGGTGCACCACATAACAGTGTAGAGTCACTGTGGTCAGTGGCGGAGCTTTTATAATGGGTTGATCTCCAACTTAACCTGGCCAGGTTAGCCGCTCATCAGAAGTTACTATGGTGATTTACCCTAAGAAGTGGACGAGCCTTGAGACTGAAAACTCAAACCTGAAGTTAACTATGATAAACCATAAATCCCAGTTTGTATGGCTAGACCCTGGATCTGTGATACTGACTGTGTTTAGTAAAATACTGATGAAAGCAGCGTGACTGACTAACCATCTACTGACCCTCAGAGTCTCCAGCGACAGCCTGAACTTGCTTAGATCAAGTGCCCACCTGAGTCCTGCAGGTTGTTTCTTCAGAACCAGTTCTCTCCAGAAGAGAGGGGTTTGACCTCAGAGCTGAAGCCAGAGGTACAACAGCTGCTGATCTCTGACAGTCTGCATCTTCAACTTAGCAAAGGATAAAACTTAATCAAAATTAAACGGAGTTCATGCGAAAATAACATACAACATTCAAGTGGAGCACAGACTCATAACATGGAAGAAAAATATGAAATCAGACATGTTGACTAAAAACGAGTCCTGATTCAGTATAAATAGATTATTTGGACCTGCCCTGTCCTGCAGATCAGTTTAGAAATCAGAACTAAACCTGTGATGTGTTTTAACAAGTAGCTGAATATTTAAATGTCACAGATTAATCAATTCATGAATTCAAGTTATGTATGAAGAGGAATTAATATGTTAAATTAGAATTAAATGAGATCAATTGTGTATAATGCTGTTTTATAGATATGAGATCTACAAAAGGAACTGACCTCAGAGTCTCCAGTCGACAGGTTGGACTCTTAGAAACTACACAACTCCTTCACTCCTGAGTCCTGCAGGTTGCTGTTACTCAGATCCAGTTCTCAGATGAGAGGGGTTTGACTCTCAGAGTTGAAGTTGTAGAAGAACAGCTGATCTCTGACAGTCTGCAGCTCTTCAACTGGATAAATATAACAATAATAAACTTTATTGATATAGTACTTTTAAAAAACAGAGTTTAAAGTGCTTTGACAGCAAAGCAAGAAAAGTAAATAAAAACTTGAACCCATAAAAGCAGTAAAATGACAATAGAGCTAAATGAAACAAGCAATAAAGGTGAAATGATTAAAAAACACAGTAAAACACAACATCACATAAAAGCAAGTCTATAAAAATGGGTTTTAAGAAGTGATTTAAAAGAAGTCACTGACTCTGCCTTATCTCCCTTTTAGGCTGCCTTAGGTGCCGAGGGGTCTCTGATGGTAAAGCACGTCACGGTTTAGTTTTCAACCTGACTTTGGAAACAGCAGGTATCCACCTGAGGATCTAAGGCTGTGCAGGAACATACGGGCTCAATAATTCTGTGATGTAGTTTAAAAGTCAGATGCTTTAAAAGTGATCAGTAAAATCTAAAATCAATTCTAAAACGGAAAGGGAGCCAATGGAGAGAAGCGAGGATCTGGGAGATGTGATGTTGGTGCTTAATACCAGTGAGAAGCTGCTGCGTTCTGAACTGGGTTGGAGGCAGGGAGAGTGACTTCTGGCTTCTCCCAGAGAGAGGAGGGAGTTACAGCCGGGCCCAGTCTAGAGAAGACTAGTATAAAGATAAAGGATTAAACTAAACTGTAAATTAAACTGAGTCCATGTGTGAAAATAAAGGACTTTGACTAACATCACTGTTCTGTTTTCAGACCTGAAGTCTGAGTCAAGTTGTTCTGGAGACATTTTCTGGAACTTCTTTTCCTTTCAGCCTCCTAACAAAGTTTCTGAGGAGTCCAAGGAATAGAGCAGGTAAATGCTGTCCAGAGGATCTACAGAGAGAAAGCAGGGACGTAAGCTGGAGGACACAAACACGGACGGACGTGAAACTGAAGAACACAAATATCTCAGATGAAGCAGAGGAGCCAAATATTAGAAGACGCAGACGCTAACTTGGAAACACAAGGAGATTCCAGAGCTTTAGTGATGAGGGCCACTGCGTGGGATGAGCTGTAAAACAACAACACTGATCTTTCCACAGCAGGATTTATACGCTATGTCCGCCTCCTGCTGCTCCACCCGTCTTCATATGTGGAAGTCAAACTCCAGAAAACTAGACACTAATTTACAGAGTTCATGACTGAAAACATTTTGAAAGTCCTCGTGTCCTCGGGGTTGAGTTGTTTGTAATATGTAACTTCACCACTGATGTCTCTAAATATCTGTTGGACATGTTCAGGAGTCGCACACGTAAATGTATGACCACGCTCACGTAATGGCTAACGGAGACGCCACAATAACTCTTCACAAGTGAACCTGTAACTTAACATAACTTAACGTAACCATGGCCATTGCGGAGATATGTGTTTTGGCCCGCCTCGTCTGAATGTTCCCCACATGTTCCTGTTGCTGTGAACGAGCTCGACCCGACAATCTCCTGCTGCTGCTTCAGCTCCAGAAAATGTCCCACACCCACTTTTCACCATGTTCACAAAGTTGATGTGTGAAAGGGCGAGCAGTTCTATGCATCATGTTTTGAAGTGGCTAAGATCTGAGCAGCAGTTTGACCAGTTGAAAGTGGTGCAGGAGCCTGAGAACAAAAAATGTGTGTACAGGGCGGACAGAGATCTAGTGGTGAAGAGATAAAGGCATGGACGAATTCTGTAAGTCCTGCACCAGAGGAAGGGTTTCATGTTTGAAATGATCCCAGAACACGAACGCAGCCACGCTGTCATGTGGTCAGTCCACAGGACCACCGGGACAAGTCCTGCTAGCTTCCACAGAAACATTGCAGTGACACATTGTCCAGCATTGGATTGTTTCTCTGTCAGAAAAACTTCAGTCACATTGAGCCTGACTCGGTCCTCAGCTCATTCTACAAACATCTCTCAGCTCAGTATCAGTGTCTACTGTTAGAACACATGTTCTGCACTTTGACTCTTCAAGCTCCAGTGTGGAAGATTCAGGTGAAAGGATCCATTGTTAGAAACTGAAGAGAAAAGAATCCTAGAGATGTTTTCACTAGTTTCCATCTAAACTGTACAATTTGTTGTTTTACTATAGAACGAGACATTTAAGTTTTAACTATTATATTTGCTATTACTATATTTACATCAGGAGCGGTCCTCTCTACAGAGGCAGCCATGTTTTTTACAGTAGCCCAAACTGGACAAACTAAACCTTTGAGTTTCTGATGACAAGTAGAAGGCAACACAGCTTCTGTTTCATGTCTGGAAGGGGAGGGTGAGGTGAGGGGTGTTCAGCTGCAACATGACACTTCACCACTAGATGCCACTACATTCTACACACTGAACCTTAATATGAAATCATGATGTCTGACCTCAGAGTCTCCAGTCGACAGGTTGACTCTGTGAGAAATCACACAGCTCTTCACCCTTAGAGTCCTGCAGGTCATTTAGTCTCAGATCCAGTTCTCTCAGATGAGAGGGGTTTGACTCTCAGAGCTGAAGCCAGAGAAGAACAGCTGATCTCTGACAGTCTGCAGCCCCACAACCTGAATAAAGAATAAAACTTAACTGTAAATTAAACTGAGCTCATGTGTGAAAATAACATACAAATATTCATGTCAGCACAGACTCATAACTTGGAAGATAAATAGTGAAATCAGACATGTTGGACTAAAATCGAGTCCTGATTCAGTAAAAATATATTATTTGGACCGGTCTCTGTCCTGCAGATCAGTTTAGAACCAGAACAACTCAATGTTTTAACAAGTAGTTGAATATTTAAAATGTCACAGATTAATTTGGCTGAATGGATTCAAGTTATGTATGAAGAGGAATTATGTTAAATTAGAATTAAATGATATCAATTGGGTATAAAGGTTTTATAGATATGAATATCTACAAAGTCAGTCAGTGAACTGACCAGAGTCTCCAGTGGACAGGTTGGACTCTGTAGAAAACCACACAGCTCCTTCCACCCTGAGTCCTGCAGGTCGCTGTGTTCAATCCAGTTCCTGCTGATGAGAGGGGTTTGACCAGAGCGAGCTTAGAGAAGAACAGCTGACTTCTGACAGTCTGCAGAGATTCAACCTGGATAAAGAAATAAGGAATATTAGAATGTGTCCTCCTGTTGTTGTGGATCGTCATCATGTCAACACAGACTCTCAACATGCTGCTGACCTCAGTCCAGTCTGTGACCCAAAGATAAATATCAGATCAGACATGTCAAGACCATTGTTTCATTCATCACCTTCTTCTCTGTGTACTTGGTCACTGAGCAGGGGTTTGTAATAACACTGTTTAAAGTAGGGATGGTTCTGACAGTCACTGCTCTGTTTCTATACATATCAACTGTCCAACGTGTTTCAATAATGTGTCTTATTTTGAAAACCTGAGTAGAGGACGCGAGTGCTCGGCTCTCAGTCCACATGTTATTTACTGACACTCTTTAGTGATCAGAGCAGGTGAGTGCAGGAATGGAGTTGATGAGGTGGATGTGACTGACAGGCTGGGTGAGGACAGATGACTGAGAGGGACAGTGGAGCAGAGCAGAACTGAGACAATTTAAATAAATAATGACCCAATAAGAAAGAAAGTTGGAAAAGAAGAAGGATTTTAAGGGACCTCAGAGTCTCCAGTCCACAGTTTGGACTTTCCAGTCCAGAAACACAGCAGTTTCACTCCTGAATCCTGCAGCCTGGTTCCACTCAGATCCAGTTCTCTCTGTGGCGTAGAGGGGCCCGACTTCAGAGCTGAGGCCACGACTTCACAGTGAGTCTCTGAGAGTCCACAACCACTGGAGTCTGTAATTAAAGAAAATATCTGTTAGAATAAAATCAGAAACAATAAATATGACTAAGGCAAACGTGATCATGTGACTCTCACCCTGGTAATCCCTCTTGCCTCATGAACATGTTAAAAACTCCTCAAGAGAATCCTTTCAGATTTGGTACAAGCGCTCATTCAGACTGACAGAGGAACTCATTAGATTCAGGTGGTCAAGGGTCAAAGGTCAAGGTCACACAACATGTTTCTTGGCCTCTTGAACATGATGTGTCTCAAGTCTGTCTTTA
Source organism: Hippoglossus stenolepis (assembly GCF_022539355.2). Classification (NCBI taxonomy): domain Eukaryota; kingdom Metazoa; phylum Chordata; class Actinopteri; order Pleuronectiformes; family Pleuronectidae; genus Hippoglossus; species Hippoglossus stenolepis. Next base: position 1,897,099 of record NC_061483.1, read on the forward strand.
GGGGATTTCTTCACATTGTGACCAGTTGACCCAAAGATAAACTGATTAGATTTCAGAGGTCAAAGGTCAAAGGTTACAGTGACTCATATTATTGTGAATGCACATGTCAGAACCTGGAGGATGCACACTGCACTGGTTGGTGGTATGGCAAACGCAGGGGGTGGGAATTTAGTTTGACCAGAAAGAAGAATAAACGATATTTCTAGTTCTGCTTTTCCAGTTTAAAGGAACAGTCAGTGATTCTCATCCTAACACAGAGAAGCTGTGATTTATCTGATTAATCGTTCATTTCTAAATGCATATAAACATATAACAGTTTCATTACAGGAATGAAATTAATATAATTATTTAAAAAATATATATATATATTTTTTAAATAATTCTCATCCTAAATATATAAATAGTCAACCAACAAAATGGATCTGGGTGGTATTTGTTAGGTAGTGTTGGGACCTGTTTTTTTGTGCGACAACACTTCGGTATCACATGTTCAGTCAAAGCCTGAAGCTCCTATCAACGTCACACAGAGGTGCGGGCAACCTAGGGACACACAGGTTTCAACTCCATTGGTCACTCTGACCCCATGACTCAGAGGCCTTCACCGGCCAATATAAGGCCCGTTCCTCCTCTTCTGTCTCTTCTGCCTCTTCCTACAACCTTCCACAGGAGGGAAGGCCATGTCGAGCCTCTTCTCCAGCTCACATCTTCTTCCCATCCAACCTTTGAGAGGAGCACAAAGGTTCAGCTTCCAGCTCATCTCACCAAGGAAACCTCCTCAGCCCCAAGTTTAACAACCAACCCTTCAAGCAGCTTATCTGATGTCCTGCTTGAAAACTTCAATCAGCAACTGAGCTACAGCCCAACAGAATCACTAAGGCAGGAGCCACACAACCAGCCAGAAGATTTCACAAACTTCGAACTGCACAGCAACGGCCCTTTTTCCTTTTCACGGACAGGTAACACAATCCGAGCTTAATAATTATACTAGGCTAAGCAAGACTGTTTATTCGATTCTGTGTGATGTTTATAAGTTTGATTTGTGGTGTTGTGATATTTTGGGTACAAGTTATTGAGAAAGTAATGTTAGTCTGTTATGCCTTTCACAGTCTTTTGTTGCATCCACCCAGTAACTTCCTCTAATTTGGCACACACATGACACACGCATAACTCTTCACCTCATTATCCCTACAGGTCGTAAACATTCCAATAGGTAAGGGTGTTATCTCTTTGGCCAGTCATACTTGGGAAGCACAGACACACAGCCACACACACGTATACTCATATACACATCTTTGTTTAGTAATTACACTGTTAGTAATTTGCGTTTATACTTTAATAGACTATAATAAATGTTTTACTTCACAAATGCTTTTTTATTAATGTTGCATAAGTGAATTTTGCCAACCTCTTACACTGTCAAGAACTCCATATATCCTTCATCCTTCAGCTAACTATCTATATGGTAATTTTGGTTATAGTTATTAATTTAATTGTTAATCAGAGTTCCAAATTTGTAGTTAGTACTTATGAGACTTATTCAATAAATTGGCTATCTTTTTCCTTTGCATGGTGGTGCTCCTGAGGTAACTTTAATCAATTAAAGTTATTATTTTAATATTAATACAAATATTAATATTTAATATTTTATTTTGATAACCAACAGCTGCTTTCTTCTTGTTCCTTTGTCTCTTTTATTTTCTGATTCATAGACTTTGCGTTTGATTTCCTGGGACATATTGAACATCACTTCTCCAGCTGTCACTCACTTCCACTATGCTTACAGAACAAGGACTAAACCATTAGTTCAGAGGGGTGAGACAGGCACCTCAGGCCTTCAGTCAATCAATCCATTTAGTCAACCAGTTTTATTAAGCACTTAGAAATGAAATGAATATAATTAATTAAGATATATATTTTAAATCATTAAGGCTTTTCAAGGAACCTCCTGCACACACACACACAGCACACACACACACACACACACACACACACACACACACACACACACACACACACACACACACACACACACACACACACACACACACACACACACACACACACACACACACTCCAGCCAGTAGCCACTTATCCTTTAGCGGTCTCAGGGGCCTGGAGCCAATCTCAGCTGACACTGAATCTCAGTCTCCAATCAACCTAACCTGATCTACATGTCTTTGCCTAGAGAAGCTGGAGAACCCAGAGAAAACCCTGCAGACACCAGAGAACATCCTCCTCACAGAAAGGTTGCACCAACAGTGTTGACCACTGCAACACCATGCTGCCCCAAACAATGAGAACTATTTAACACTGGAGCGGATTTGGAAGAACCACTCATCTCCACTGATTGAACATGTTATTGATCATGTCTGACTCACAGAGCCTTCCTGGCAGTTCCTACAGCTGGGATCAGTCTCCTGGCTTATCTGGTACATGATGTGCTGAACTTCCAGGTCCAACTATCCAGTCCTCTCTGACATCTGCAGCATGTAGCTGAGCTGAAAGCAGTGGATCTCAGAGAGTTCCCTCCTTTGATCTGTTCTTTTTGACGTCAGGAACTGTTGCATCTGCTGATGAACTGAGTGGTCGTCTCATCTCAGTCAGACAGTGGAAGATGTTGATGTTTGTCAGAGAAATGTCATCACTCTGCATCTCCTTCAGGTTGTTGATGACTCTCTGGATGATCTCTGGATTGTTCTCTGTCCGACTCCAGCAGGCCTCCTAAGACTCTCTGGGTTTGGACTCTGACTGAGGCCGTGAAGGAAGCGAACAAACAGGTCCAGATGACCATTTGTACTGGTGAGGATTTCTCCATGGTTCTCTCAGGAGGTCATCCAGGAGAAGGCATCAGTCTGTGTTCCCATATGTTCCCAGTTGTTGAGTCTCTTCTGTGTTCCTCTTGGTGTAACAGTGAACATGTAGACTGCAGCCAGAAACTCCTGGAACGCCAGATGAACAAAGCAGTAGACTGATTTCTGAAGATCACACACTCTCTCTGAAGATCTCAGTACAACTTCCTGAGTACACCGAAGCCTCGTGACATTAAGACCACACCGCCTCCAGGTCTTCTTTTGCAGAACATGATGTTTCCTTCCTCCAGATGTTTAAGTGCCAGCTTCCCCAGCTTCAGTAGAACGTCCCTGTCAGCCTCCGCTGCTGTGGAGTCGCCTCATGTCCCTCACCATACTTGCGTTCTTCCTCTTGTCTGAATCCAGCCAGTGTGAGTACAGGTCAAGCCAGGGTCTTGGGTAGCTCTCCTCTCTGGTCTGTATCAATATGTGCTCCAGAACCGTAGCACTGATCCAGCAGAAGACTGGGATTTGACACATGATGTGGAGGCTCCTGGACGCCTTGATGTGTGAGATGATTCTGCTGCACAGCTCTTCATCACTGAATCTCCTGAAGTACTCCTCCTTCTGGGCGCCAGTGAAGCCTCGTACTTCTGTGACCCTGTCAACACATGTAGGAGGGATTCGATTGTCAGCCGCAGGTCTGAGGTTATCCAGGACGCAGAGCCAGGAAGCAGATTCTGGATGAGGTTTGTCAGCAGCACGTTGACTACGACTCCTGTGTGACATCAGACACAAGTTCCTGTGGTTGAAGTCCAGAGAAGTGGTCTGCCATCCAGTCATCAAGATGAACAAAGGTTTACAGAGGCAAAGGCTCCTCGCCGTGAGAGCTTCTGGGTAACGCTCGGGAAGGGAAAACACGGAGCAGCGTGAGAAGACTGTGCTGCTGGTTCACCAGGTTCAGCTCCTGAACGAAAGCACAGTCAGCAGACCCACATCTTGGTTTTCTAAACCTCTGCCCAGTCCAGAGTGAACTTCTGCAAACTCTAGAAGGTTTTTCCTACGCCAGCGACGCCTGCTAGTCAGACGACTTGATGCTGCCTGCTGGTCAGTTGAGGCCAGCATGTCAGTGGCACTTGATGGGAGGTCGTGGGAGGCTCTCTTCCTCTTGGAAGCCGCCTCAAGCTGCCTCACTCATGTTGAGTATTAACCTCTTACTCTGTCCTCTGTGATGTAGAGCTCAGTGATCCTGTTGAGGAGGGTTCTACTTCCTGGTTTCATCAGTTCCTTCAGTCACTTGTTCACATCTCCTCATCACACTGAGCTTATGTTCATCTAAACCTCCTGCAGACCACGAGCTGCTGAAAGACAAGAAACAATGTCAGAGACAGAGAATTGAGAATCTGCTGATTGTTTTCACTGATACAGAAAACTAAGAAAATAAAAAGCTTTTAACTTTGTGCTTTATAACGATGTTAAATGTTGATGCTGTATGAAGGAATAAATAGAAATAACATGTGCTGTTGTTAAAGTGAAGACATCAGCAGACACATGCATGCAAGCATTTGACCGGCTGTCTGAGCTCCAGCTCCTGTTCTGGATCTTTGTCCACACTGTGACAGGAGGAGTCTCCTGAAGAACCAGACTGGTCCCAGCATGAGGTGATGCACTGATCTGCAGAACCAGTGTCCACAGCTGGTGGAGACTGGATCCTTCAGGACGCCCTGACACGAAGCACAGCAGGACGACTGCTCCTCCTCGGGGAAACATGACTCCTCTTCCTCTCCCTGTGAAGACATTTCCGATAAATTGCAATGTCCTAGTCACAGGTTGTCATTACTTGTCAAGGAGGTTTTGTTTTCACTCAGTATGTTTGTGTGTTGGGTTGTTTTGTTCTGGGTTAGTGGGATTACAAAAACCACTGAACAGATTACCAGTAAACTTGGTGGAAGTATGGTTTGTGAACCAGAACGGGGGTCTACAAACATGTTTTTATTCAGAACACATCATTCACTGGTTCATTCTCTGAGGATTCAGTTTGCAGGTTCACATGTTTGTAGCAGGTCTCTTACTTTGTGTGTGAGGGTCCAGGTTCACACAGTTTGGAGGCTCAAACATGGACTGTCACTTTTCAGAGACACAATAATACACTGGAGACTCTGCTCTGTCCTCCTTCCTCCCTCATAACCACTCATCTTCAGTCTGAGAGGAAAAACACTGTGAGCTCAAACACACACAATGAAGCCAGGTACATAAACTCAGTGTTTCTTCAAATATAACTGGCTTCAGTAAGTTTTTTGATAACCAACTACATTAAAGTGAATTAATACAAGATCATGAAGTTCAATGTGTCCCTTCAACACTCCTGCCAATAGGAGAAGGAAATCTCAACATCTAGTGTTAATGTCATAAAGGCTGGAAATGAATTACAGATCTTTATAGACAGTAACACTGAGAGCACATCAGTCAGCAGCTTGAAGCAGCACTCTGTATCTCCACTCCAGTTCTATGGCTTTGTGCCCAAATGAACGTCAAACACAAGCTCTTCAACTTTATATTCACTTTAAAACTCACACAAAATCAGTATAAATATTAAAAACTAAGATTTATATACATATAGTACAGATGTTTTAGATTTATTTATATATATATATATATGTGTACCTGTGTCTGCAGGTCGGTGTCTCTACTCCTCAGCCAGTGAGTCCAGAGCTTTACTGGGATCCACAGTGAAGACTCTCCACAGGTTGGCATCACTGCTGTAACGTATGATTCTGGAAACACGCTCTGTTATTAAACACTTGATGAACAGACGTGATGAAGATAAAACATGAAACTGTGAGTTAACTCTGTTAATTATCCTTGAAGGCTCTTTGTTCCCACAGCTGCTGTCTCACATCTGTTCTGGGGATCCGATCACATGAGTCCATGTCTGTTTACCAGGTGTGGAACTGACAAACTTAGAGTCAGGTGACTGCAGACGGATGCTAACAGCAGTGAGTGTGACAGCAAACCTGTTGTGTTCAAGACCACTGCTCAATTTTTCCTCTGCTCATCCAGTGAAAATGGAGTCTTGACACTTCCCTGTTCCCTGTGGCTCCTCCACCGAAGTTGAACCAGTTCACTCTTGGAAAACAAACAACTCAGTCCAATATACACACAAGATAACTGTTCACGCTCACAGTTCATTTTTGTCAGATTATGATATAGATAACAACCAGCCATCATGTATCAGAAGTTAAGGTAATTACGGTGTCGGATCACACACACACACACACACACACACACACATCTTTTTACGCCACACAGATTATTATTCTGCAGAAATGATTTACTGCATCAACTGAAACGCGATATTTGAACGTCACATCTGCATTTGAAGAGCAGCTGTTTAAAGTGCAGTAGCCACGCCTCTCAAGCTTCTTATTCCAGAGTATTGGTGTTAATGTGTTACAGTGAAAACTAACGTCACAGATTCAGTTTTTACATCGTTGAATCTTAAGATTTTACTTGAATCTGTCATTCGTGTTAAATAAGTGGACATGCAGAATAATGTTTGTTTATCACATGAAAATAAATTATAGGAAGTGTAACTTTACTAGAATAGACAGTCACATAGAGAACCTGAGGCTGATGTCCACTCATTTCTAAGATGAAGTAAAAGTGATTATGATCTGATGAACTTTTAAAGTGGCTAAACTTTTATTTTTACCATGTACATGAGACAGAAGGGAATCCAACCAGACTGAACACCGAGTCATCACTAAACACTGACCTCAGGCATGGACTGTTTTCAACTTACAAACGATCAAAGCTAAGCATTGCACATAATACATAATGCATTACATTATATATGCAATACTTTTAATGTGGAAGAACTCCATACTACATATTCATTGTCTCAGAAAAAATTGTTTAATCCAAAACCATTCAAAAATACATAGTTAACATCCACAGAAAAGAAGGACAAACTTTGTTCATAAGTAACACTTCCTCTACAATAATACTATACTTTTGCTTCTCTGTCATTTTATTAGGACTTGATTGTCTGAAGGACGAGCTGTGCTGACCGGTGTTCTGTCTCTTATGGCAAGAAGAAAATAAAACACAGGTCCTCTTTAGTTAAGGAGTGAAAACATGAAGTGTTGTGCAGATGAAGCTGTGCAGGTCGTCCTCATGCTGACCAGCCAGAAGCTGCTGATCTCACCATGTTGCTGCTGCCACAGTGGATGCTGAGGACACTGTGGTGCTGCAGTGCTTCATGTACTGAAAACAGAATCTACTATAAAGGATGTTTTATGCTGTGTATGTTCCAGCAAAGACTGGTTCTTACAGTTTATTCTGTGTCTGGGTGCAGGTGGAAGCTCCACAGATTTCAGACAGAACTGATGTACTGGGCTCTGGGTTTGTACCCTCATGGTTAAATGCACATATTGTAAGTCACTTTGGATAAAAGCATCAGCCAAATGAAATGTAATGTGCTGAAAGAAATAAAACATTGTACAAATAGATAAAATGTCTTTCTACCTCATCTGTAATATTCAAGGTGATAATCTCCTCACAGAGCTGTTGATACAGTCCACATCAAGTCTCTCCACTTCTCTCAGTGTGAAAACATAATTATACAATAAATATGAGAAACCAACAGTGGTGTGTGGAGATTATAATCTTATCTAAACTGTCTAATTCACTGTAAATTCCATAACAGGCTAAATAAACAAGGCAATAGTAATGGTTATACCAGCCTGTATCAGGAACATGCAACTTACACATGTAGCGTATTCATATTAACTTATTAACTTATTCAAATTAAAATCAAGTCACAACCAAACACACGACCTGTAGTAGCAGTGTAGTTAATTTGCTTCAATCTGTTCATTACACGTGTTAAATAAACGTAACTTATAACAATTACATATTAAAACTACTTGAGGTATGTAAGATATGATGATAATAGATAAAGCAATAGGTTTTGTTGTTGTGTAGTTTCAAGGTTATTTACCTCTGTGAGTTCTGAAAGATCGCGACTCATCCTGAAGGCAAAATGATTCATTGAAATGTGTTAGCAGTCATGTGGATAGCATGTAGCCTAGCTCTCAGCCTGAGCTAACCAGGTAACGCTTGAGCTCTGCGTGGGGGCGTGGCTCAGCTGTCAGCCCTCACTCGCGCTCCTCTTTAGCCCATTTATTGGTTAGCCAGGAACTAGAGGAGTCAGCACCGCAAGATACGCCGGGTGAATCACTACTACTAGCCTCATTTTCACTCTTCAGAAACTAATGGTGACGTCACGGACCCTACGTCCATCTATATATACAGTCTATGGGTCTTCATCTGTGATTAAAGGAATCCTCATTTGATAGGAATCCTCCTTTGATCAACTTCAGTCATAACAGTGTAGAATGACACAGATCATAGGAAATTAGCTCACCTATTTACAGAAACATTTGTCAGTGGAAACCAGACACGGACGACCGTGGAGCCAACGCCAGACACACGAAACTTTCCAGTGTGACTTTCACCAAGACAGAATACTTTAAGCAAAACTTTTAAAAGCACAGCTACAGATGAGCACCACAGGAACCTTCTTACAGACCGCAGCACCTAAGTTAATCGACATGAGAGGACTAACAGCTCAGGAGATGAGCCACACAAGTGCAAATTTGAGTAAAATGCTCTGCCGAGAACTCAAGACTCGCACAGGGAGATCCAGGAGCTGGTGGCTAAAACGCCGTCTGAAGGAGTGGAGGCTGAAAGCGCCATCTGGAGTGAGCCAGAGGCTGAAAACGCCTGGCTGAAGGAGCTGGAGGTAGTAAACGCCGACTGAGGCCTGGGTGCCTTGCTGAAGGAAAGCGCCCGTCTGGAAGGAGCTGGAGGCTGTGCGCCTGTCTGGAAGAGCTGGAGGTAGTAACTGCCAACTGAAGGCTGGAAAACGCCCCGTCTGAAGGGAGCTTGGGAGGCTGAAAGCGCCTGGCTGAAGGAGCTGGAGGTAATAAACGCCGACTGAGGCTGCAACACTTAAGAAGCAGCTGGAGGCTGAAAGCGCCTCGTCTGAAGGAGCTGGAGGCTGAAAGCGCCTGGGCTGAAGGAGCTGGAGGTAGTAAACGGCCGACTGGAGGCTGAAAATGCTTTTGCTGAAGGCTGAAAACGCCCGGTGAAAGACCTGAGGCGAAAACCAACGGGTTGGAGAAGCTGAGGGTTGAAAAACGCTGCTCTCAAATTGCAGATCACCATGACAAATATTTCCAGGGGAGTAAGAGAGGAAGAAGATGGGCGAGAAGTTGAGTCTGCCTCACTTCTGTTGAAGTCCAGTATGGATGACCAGCTTGATTCAGCTCGGGAGTCTGAAAAAGCCAAAGAGAAGGAGCTGGAGAAGGAGCTCAGGAACATGCACATGAGGCTTAAAGTAAAGAGGTCGAGGTCGCTTCCCTGAATGCAGACCTGAAGCTCCAGGAGGACAGCAGCAATACATCCTCAAAAAATGAGGGCAGGTCCGAGGAAATAGAGGAGCTGCAAAAAATAGAGCCTTAGAGGAAAGGTGGTCCACCGAGCACAAGGAGTCCCTAGAAAAGGAAATCGTTGAGGACGACACTTCAAACTCCTGATCCAGCAGAACATTGTGCTTCAGGTAATGCTACACCAACTCATTCTGATTGAATAATATTGGATTATTGATTTGTTTCCGATTCACTTTGAAAGAAAAGAGTGAAACTTATGTTGTCTCTGTCTTTCAGGAACAGGCCTGAGGACCGACAAAGCAAGGAGAGGGTCAAGAAGGAGAAAGAGGAGAAGAAAGAAAGGAAGAAGAGCGAAGGAGAGGAGATGAAAAAGAGTGAAAGGAAGAAGAGGAGAGATGAAAAGGAAGAAAGGAAGAAGGAGGAGGAGATGAAAAGAAAGAAAGGAAGAAGGGAGGAGGAGATGAAAGAAAGAAAGGAAGAAGAGAGAGAAGGGAGGAGAATGAGAGAATGAGGGGGACGACGAGGGGAGGAGGTTTTCCTGTTTTCTCTTCAACTTCAAACCTCCTAATCTCCTCTCCCATCCTTTCTCTCTCCTCTGCCCTGTCAATCATCCCCTCATCCCAGCTCCCCCACTACCTTACACCTAACTGCACCCTCCATCTACCTGTATGTGCTAGGAAAATAAAAAGAAGGATCTATCATAACAGTGACCTTTCCTCTGTCTAGTGATTCCAGAAAGCTCTGTCAGTACGCGACTTACATCTCAAGAACTGTTCTTCTTATCAGCTACACACATGTTTATTCAAAGGCCGATTGGAAGAGCAGTTTTGTGACTGTTGTGATTTATTTTTTAATAAACTTTGCACAAACAGACAACCAGTTGTTAAAGATGTTTGGTCCACAATCAAAATGATGAAAACCAAACATTTATATGTAAAAAAAACTAAATATCTATTTATATTTGATTCCTTTGTATTTTAGCTGGAAAACACACATTCTCCGCAGCACTATCCTTTTATTAGATTTAATTATATTATTTTGAAAGACACTGACAGACTATGTATCTACTTAACTAAGGTATGTTTACTTAGTTTTTCTGCTTTTTATTCTGCATCAAAATATACATCACGTAATGTACATCACGTAATAACTCCGCTGCAGCGATCACATGGTTTTGTTGACACCCCATCGACACCGGTGTCGGCTATCCTCACAACAAACTCTCTTTACATCTTCATCCGACGGTCCATCCTCAATAGACGATCTTTGACATGAACCCACTCTGTTAGAAGAAGCGGGTTCTTCCTCAATAGACGATCTTTGACATGAACCCACTCTGTTAGAAGAAGCGGGTTCTTCCTCAATAGACGATCTTTGACATGAACCCACTCTGTTAGAAGAAGCGGGTTCTTCCTCAATAGACGATCTTTGACATGAACCCACTCTGTTCAAAAAGCGCGTCCGAGCATCGCATCGCATCATCGTGTAAGTTTAATGTGACTTTATATTTTATTTATACAACTAACGCGGTCCAATTATTCAACATCTACATGTTGTGATGTTGAAGTTGTAGTTAAATTACATGTTTTCGACTTTAGAGAAAAAGGAAGCAAACAAGCGGCATAGCATACTGAGAGGAGAGCTAGCTAGCTAACCAAGCTAACAGAAAAAAGCTTGTAATATTCATTTTGTGTATTTAAACACACGTATTCTATGAACTAAGTTAAATATACATGTTAATCGTGACAATAGACGTTAAAGAAACATGTCTGGTCAAAGCTGTGGTTCAGATAGCGATAAGAAAACAGGAAATTATGAATTAATGTTCACTCAAATATGCTAATTTCATGCTACAGGTGTGAACATGGCGGCTGTTTACCTCCTCACATCTTCTCCGCTGTCAGATATAAAGCTGTGGACTATGTGTTTGAGGTGAGTTTCTTCATTTTACCTCTGGAATATCTGTTTAATTAATAGTATGAGGTTATGTTAATGTTAAAGCTGGACTGGACTAAGGTGATAAACGTCTTGCACCACTTATAATTGAGAAATCTGTGAAAAATATTGATTATTAATGATGTTATATCAATCCAGTCAACAAATAGACCAACAGGATCGTCTGTGTTTCCATTCATTTGCATTTCTGTGTTTATTTCCAAATACAACTTAGCATTAACCTCATACTGTTCTGTCCAGACTCAGTTTGATTTTAACCTTTGGTGTTACTTAAATTAATGTGTTTACTTTTGCCTCTTAATCAAATTTTAACCTTTGTTTACATTAAATTATTCCGGTGTTTGTGCATGATGTATTGTAAGACTTCTCTGGGTGTTAACAAAGGCGCCATGAAGTATTATTATTATTAATACTTCAGACGACCACCAGTTTGAAAGTCATGATGAACTTGCTGGCACTGCCGGCGCCTTACCTGACCGACACCCACCTGTACCCTCACAGTGGCAAACTGCCTGAAGTCACCTACAGGACACCGTGGATCAGAGGTGATAGAGTGACTCCACTAATGTTTTATATTGTTGGTGTTGTAGCAGAATCAAGTTTCAAGTTTTATTTGTCATATGCAAGTTAACACAGGGTCGACAGGACAATGAAAGGAGTCGGACGAGGAGAAACCGGTCAGAGCAGCAGTGAACAGTCACTGCTCCCTGACTTTACAGATTACAGATTACACACAGAAATAACTTGAGGCCTACTTGCTGCATTGAATTAATTTATGTTAAGAGTGACTGTCAACAATAAGGTTTGTTTTTATGTTGTGTTCCTGACAGGAAAGGTGATCTCCACCTGCAAACTCTTTGTCAGTGGTTCCGTGCTTGACGACCTGGGAGGAACAAAACAACCTATGAATTTTACAGAGAGGTGATGTAACTCCCTCACTCTGCAACATTTTCCCCCTCCTGCATTTTATTATATCACCATTTAAATATTACTTAAATTTTTTGAATGTCATAGGTGGATGATTTTGATTTGAAATGTTTTTGTCACGTTCCAGATTTAATGTGACTCTAAATGAGGTGAACAGGGATGTGGAGAAGATACCCAGCTCTAATCCGGACTCACTTGAAGCTGAGGATGAGGCTGTTTGCAATTTAAAAGAGTCACAGGTCAATGGTTCATGTCACGAAAAGTAGCGTTACGTCTCCTCAAGCTCTTTATTCAGAGTATTGGTGTTGATGTGTTGTAACGTGTTAGTGAAAACTAAACTTGTCGGCTACATTCAGTTTTTACATCGTTAATCTTAGGCAGACTTTACTGAATTATTGTGTTAAATAAGTGGACATGCAGAATAATGTATTTTTTTGTCACATAAATAAATTATAGGAAGTGTAACTTTACTAGAATAGACAGTCACATAGAGAACCTGAGGCTGATGTCCACCACCTATTTCCTAAGCTGAAATGATTATGATCTGATGAACTTTCAAGTAATAAACTTTTATTTTTACCATGTAAAAGTCTGTGAAGGAGTTAACCTGGCACATGTATGACTTTACATATCTGTGTATTTGTGTTGAATGTTCCTCTAGGTGACTCAGACAGCCTGAACCTGTGGATGTCCAACATGAGACACAAGTGGAATCCAACCAGACTGAACACTGAGTCATCACTTCAACACTGACTCCAGGTACAGACCTGTTTTCATAACTTACTAACAATCAAAGCAAAGTATTGCACATAATACATAATGCATTAAATTATATATGCAATACTATTAATGTGGAAGAACTCCATACTGCACATTCATTGTCTTGGTAGTGCACTGTTTAATCCAAAACCATATTCAAATACATAGTTGAATATCCACAGAAAATAAGGAAACAAACTTTGTTCATAAGTAACACTTCCTCTACAATAATACCATACTTTTATGTTTCCTGTCATTTTATTAGGGACGGACGAGCCTGAAGGACGCAGCTGTGCTGACCGTGTTCTGTCTCTTATGGCAAAGAAGAAAAATAAAACATTCAGGTCATCTTTAGTTAAGGGAGGAAAACATGAAGTGTTGTGCAGATGAAGCTGGTGCAGGTCGTCCTCATGTTGACCAGCCTGAAGCTGCTGATCTCCACCATGTTGCTGCTGCCACAGTGGATGCTGAGGACATCAGGTGCTGCAGTGCTTCATGTACTGAAAAGAAGAAACTCACTATAAAGGATGTTTTATGTTGTGTATGTTCCAGCAAAGACTGGTTCTTACAGTTTATTCTGTGTTCAGCAGGTGGAAGCTCCACAGATTTCAGACAGAACCGATGTACTGGGCTCTGGGTTTGTACCCTCATGGTTAAATGCACATATTGTAAGTCGCTTTGGATAAAAGCATCAGCTAAATGAAATGTAATGTACTGAAAGAAATAAAACATTGTACAAATAGATAAAATGTCTTTCTACCTCATCTGTAATATTCAAGGTGATAATCTCTCACAGAGCTGTTGATAACAGTCCACATCAAGTCTCTCCACTTCTCTCAGTGTGAAAACATAATTATACAATAAATATGAGAACCAACAGTGGTGTGTGGAGATTATAATCTTATCTAAACTGTCTAATTCACTGTAAATTCCGTAACGGGGGGGGGCATGATGCACAAAATATCCTTGTTGGCAGATGATGTTCTTTTGTTTATTAGGAATCCAGTATCATCTCTTCCTGCTCTCATGCAACGTCTGAGGAACTTTGGGGAAATCTCCAGGTACAAGGTCAATGAGGGGAAATCAGAAGCAGTGATGATCACAGGAGACCGGCCCGACAGTTAGACGGAGAGAGCGAATTCAGACGGTCTAAAAAGGGCTTTAGGTCCTTGGGGGTCATTCTGACTCATAACTCTTTTTCATCATACAAAGCTTATTTTGATAAACTCATTTCTCAGATAAGAAATGACCTAGAAAGATGGGGGAAGCTCCCCCTGTCTTTAGTGGGTAGGGTGGAGACCATCAGGATCAATGTATTGCCAACGATGCTGTTTCTCTTTTGCTCGCTTCCTATCACCGTCCCAGTGTCTACATTTAAATTCCAGGACAGGCTTATTTCTGAATTCATATGTCAGAATAAAAGGCCCAGATTAAGACTGAAAGTCCTTCACTCAGACAAAGAGAAGGGTGGCTTAGCATTGCCCCATTTCAGAAGCTACTACTGGGCATCACAACTTTGAATATTGGTCTCATGGATGAGGCTCGATATGGAAACAAAATGGGCACATATAGAACAAAGCTCTGTACCTAATATATCTATTTCGGCCCTCCCTTTCGTGGAGGCAAAAGTACGGTGAAAATTTAAGATTCAAAATGAGTGGGTAAACCATATCCTAAATGTTTGGGGCGAAGATGAGAAAAATGTTGAATTTGCCATTGTCGTTATCTAGGGCAATTTAAATAGCTTCTATTTGTGACTTTCTGCCAGCAAAACTGGACAGTGGTTTTAGTGGGTGGGCAAGGAAAGGTGTGACCACGATATACCAGCTACTGGAGGGAACGACTCTCAGGCCGTTCTCACAACTTCAGATCCAATATAGCATTTTGCCTAATGAGGTGTTCAGATGTTTTCAAATCCGACATTATCTGACGACACATAAGGAATGGGATGGAACTAAAAGATTACAGACAGATTTTGAACAGCACTGGATTGATGTGGTGGAGAATGAGATATTTCACCACTGGTAATAGCTCACTATGACAAGAAGTCTAGCCCCCTCTGCTGGGGAGGATGTGGATTAACAGGAGACTTCTCACACATCTTTTGGGATTGCCCAAAACTACGAGTATTCTGGAAGAAGGTAATGAGTGAAATTGGAGAGATTTTAAAATGTTGAAAATATGACTTGAACCACAGGGGCTGGTTTTAGGGAACATACCTTCAAGTGGGTTGGGAAACAACTAAATGTGTATGTGCAGAGCCCTGGTGTTAACAGCCCACAACATGATCACAACAAACTGGCTCGAACCCCCGCCACCTGCCTGGGACCAATGGACCCAAAGACTCAGCGAACAGCAAAACTACAATTCAGGATGGACATTTATTCAGAGGAATGGTCGTCTGTCATAAGGTATTTAGCAAAGTGAACATATTGTATCTATTGTAGTATTTTTTTTGGACACTTTGGAATATGAATGTAACCCCTCAACTCATTACATGTCTCATGCCATTGCATTGGTAACTTTTCTTTTGTATTTTAAGACCAAGTCTATTTGTGTGTAAGTTAAACTGTGAGACTCACTGTCAAGGAACTTGTTTTAATAAATGTAAAAAAACAAAAACAGACATGGTTGTAAACAGTGGTGACACGACACAGTGACACTAGACAATAAGTGTCGGGCCTCATTTACCAAAATTAAATCATTTGAAGCTGAGATTTTCGACCTTCTACCGTTAAACAGTGAAACATGGAAAGTGAGAAACTCAAACTCAGGTCAGATCCATCACCTGCGACTTCACAGAGAAGATCTTATCTGACGTCATTCAATAAAAACGTGAAATAACATCGTTAAATTTAGACTGTAAGTAAAGATGAAGCCAAATGATCTGCTAGCCCCTTGGCTGGCTGCATGGTCATAAACCCGCTCCTCCATGTGTCTGATCAGCTGATTATGAATCACAAATTTTGCGTGTGTCGCGTGAGCGGGACAATGTCGCCACCAACCAATCACGTGACGTTTCATGGATACAATATCTGTATCAACCAGATTAGGAAAATAATCGAATAAAACACTGAAGTATAAACAGTATGTTCTGATGACCTGAATAAGATCATACTCAGAATAATCAACAATCATTGATAAATCATTACAACGTCTGTGGAGTTTAACAACATCTGACATCCGACAGTTACAAGTGATGACATCATGTCCTGACGTAGTGAGGTCTGTGCGTGAAGTCGATCACAGACTGGATATAAATGATTCTTCTGCAGTTGAGATTGAAAATGTCACTTTAAGGGATATTCCTCGTTTCCTTTTATTTCATGTACATTTGTGAATAAATGTGAGAGTGTGATCTATTGTCCGATGTTGTATAAAGCTGTACATGAAAGAAAGTCTTGTATAAAACCTTCTATCCCTTTGTACATGAGCAGGAACATGCAGATCAGTTATGAACATGTGAAGAATCCAGAGAGAATGAAAATCATCAAAATGTGAGTTCACTGTTTTCATTAGTATCAAAGGACAGAGCAGCAACAGATCTGATGATGCTGTGTCACATCCACAGGAACACACAGGAGGATGGTGGACTGGACTCTGTGTGACAGCTGATCTCAGAGCAACTCACCTCCTCTGATTCACTCTGGAGCTCTGTCTCACTCTGCCTCCCAACAACAAGGCCCAGTCAGAACCGCTCTACACACAAGCTTCTGCTGCGCCAGCCTCTGGATCTCAGGACACAGCTGTACCTCCGTCCACACACACTGTCCTCTTCACACTCTCAGCTCCGCACTAAGATGCAGCCTCCACCTGTTGAGAAAGACATCAGTGTTTCCAGAACTCACTTCATCAGCTGTGAGTCAGTGATGCAGCACATCCAGTAGAAGAGCAGCAGGGACTTCAGTCCTGTTCAGAGTGGAGCAGCTTCCTCTCTGCTTCATGTTCACAGTGTTGGAATGAACACGCTAGAGCTAAGTGTGTTTCCTCTGCATGGCAAAGTGCAGAGTGGACACCCAAATTAGTTACTGCTGTTACAGGTGAAGACATGTTTCACTGTGAGCACGTGCACATAAAGGAGGCAGAAGTTACTGCGTATGACCAATCACAGACATGGACAGTTTGACTGACAGCAGAGCCTCATATTTCTAGCAGGATCAAACTGTTCTATAATAAAAATCAGAGAGAACAAACACATGATCCAGAATAAAAACTCAGTCACAGCTGCTAATGCAGGAAGAACAGCTGGTAAAACATCAGGATTGTGTCAATGTGCCAAAGTTACAGCGCCCCCTGGTGGCATTTGGTAAAAATATATTACGTGACCACGATATAATAACGTGTGTGAGAGCGAGATAAATAACTTTCGAGGCCACGAGATCTGAATCTGTTGTTTACTAACAAGGCGAGTGGAAGAAGAAGATTCTTGATGGCATTTGAATCCCAGGATGTGATACACAGTGTCTCACTGTGTCTCTGAGGACACACACTGTCTCAATGTCTCTGAGGACACACACTGTCTCACTGTCTCTCAATGTCTCTGAGGACACACACTGACTCTGAGGACACACACTGACTCACGAGGGCACACACACTGACTCACTGACTCTGAGGACACACACTGTCTCACTGTCTCTGAGGACACACACTGACTCACTGACTCTGAGGACACACACTGTCTCACTGTCTCTGAGGCACACACACTGACTCTCAGGACACACACTCTCTCAATGTCTCTGAGGACACTCACTGACTGAGGACACACACTGACTCTGAGGACACACACTGTCTCAATGTCTCTGAGGACACACACTGACTCTGAGGACAAAAACTGTCTCACTGACTCTGAGGACACACACTGTCTCACTGACTCTGTGAGGACAAACACTGTCTCACTGACTCTGAGGACACACACTGTCTCACTGTCTCTGAGGACACACACTGACTCTGACGACAAACACTGACTGAGGACACACACTGTCTCACTGTCTCTGAGGACACACACTGTCTCACTGACTGAGGACACAGTGTCTCTGAGGACACACACTGTCTCACTGACTCTGAGGACACACTGTCTCAGAGGACACACACTGACTCTGAGGACACACACTGTCTCACTGACTCTGATGACACACACTGACTCTGAGGCACACACTGTCTCTGAGGACACACTGAATCTGAGGACACACACTGTCTCACTGACTCTGGACACACATGACCGAGGACACACACTGTCTCTGAGGACACACACTGACTCTGAGGACACAAACTGTCTCACTGACTCTGAGACACACACTGTCTCCCAGGTTACACTGACTCACTGACTCTGAGACACACACTGACTCTGAGGACACACACTGACTCTGAGGACACACACTGACTGAGGACAAACACTCTGTCTCACTGACTCTGAGGACACACACTGACTCTGAGGACACACACTGACTCTGAGGACAGCACTGTCTCTAGTGTCTCTTAGGACACACACACTGTTTCACTGACTCTGAGGCACACACACTGACTCTGAGGACACAGTCTGAAGACACACACTGACTCTGAGGACACACTGTCTCAGTGTCTCTTAGGACACACACTGTCTGCTGACTCTGAGGACACACACTGACTCACTGAATCTGAGGACACACACTGTCTCTGACGACACACACGCTCTGAGGACACAGTCTGAAGACACACTGACTCTGAGGACACACTGTCTCAGTGTCTCTTAGGTTCCCACTGTCTCACTGACTCTGAGGACACACGGCTCACTGAATCTGAGGACACACTGACTCTGAGGACAATGCCTGTCTCACTGACTCCTGAGGACACACACTGTCTCATCAAGGACAAACTTTGTCTCACTGACTCTGAGGACACCACACACAGCCTCACTGTCTCTGGGATTACAATTCTCTGGACTTACCTGTCTCACTGTCTCTGAGGACACACACTGACTCGGCGAGCAAACACTGACTGAGGACACCCACACTGTCTCCTGTCTCTGAGGGCCACACACACTGTCTCACTGACTGAGGACACAGTGTGTCTCTGAGGACACACTGTCTCACTGACTCTGAGGACACACATGCCTCAGAGGACACACACTGACTCTGAGAGTTTTACTGACTCTGAGGACACACTGTCTGAGGACACACACTGTCTCTGAGGGACACACTGAATCTGAGGACACACACACTGTCTCACTGACTCTGAGGACACACTGAATCTGAGGACACACTGTCTCTGAGGACACACTGACTCTGAGGACTCAAGCTGTCTCACTGACTCAGGGACTCACTGACTCTGAGGACACACACTGACTCTGAGGACACACTGTCTCAGGGACACACACTGACTCTGAGGACAAACACTGTCTCTCTCACTGACCTCTGAGGACACACACATGACTCTGAGGACACCTCTGAGGACACTGTCTCCGGTGTCTCTTAGGACACACTGTTTCACTGACTCTGAGGACACACTGACTTGAGGACACAGTCTGAAGACACACTGACTCTGAGACACTGTCTGGTGTCTCTTAGGACACACACTGTCTCCACTGACTCTGAGGACACACACTGACTCACTTGGTCCAGACCTGTCTCTGAGGACACCTGACTCTGAGGACACAGTCTGAAGACACACACTGACTCTGAGGACACACTGTCTCAGTGTCTCTTAGGACACACACTGTCTCACTGACTCTGAGGACACACACTGACTCACTGAATCTGAGGACACACACTGACTCTGAGGACACACACTGACCGAGGACACACATTGTCTCACTGTCTCTGAGGACACAGACTGTCTCAATGACTCTGAGGACACACACTGACTCTGAGGACACACACTGACTGAGGACACACACTGTCTCACTGTCTCTGAGGACACACACTGACTCTGAGGACACACTGTCTCTGAGGACACACACTGAATCTGAGGACACACACTGTCTCACTGACTCTGAGGACAAAAGGCTTGTCTCTGAGGACATACACTGTCTCTGAGGACACACACTGACTCTGAGGACACACACACACTGTCTCACTGACTCTGAGGACACACACTGACTGAGGACACGCACTGTCTCTTAGGACACACACTGTCTCACTGACTCTGAGGACACACACTGTCTCTGAGACACACACACTATCTCTGAGACCACTGACTGTAGAGACAGACACTGACTCTGAACACACACTGTCCCTGAGGACACACACTGTCTCTGAGGACACACACTGTGGTGGATACCTCCTGACATCACTCCTCCAATAGAACATGGACCTATCTTCAGGAAGCTGACCCAGGTGCATCTGGTGTTTTGGTGACAGGATGAGTCTGGAGAGATTATGGTGAGTTAGAAGAAGTCCCAACTGAACCAACCAGGCGTTCAGTTTAAACTTCCCTTATCTAGTCCCTTTAAGGAAGTGTGCACCACAACAGTGGAGAGTCACTGTGGTCAGTGGGCGGAGCTTCAATACGGTTGATCTCAGCAACCTGGGCAGGTTAGCCGTTCATCAGAAGTTACCATGGTGATTTACCTCGTTAAGAGGAGTGAATGAAGCTTCGTGGGACTGAAAAAACCCAAACCTGAAGTTAACCTGATAACCACAAATCCTGCTTGGTAGCACAGACCCTGGATCTGCTGATACTGACTGTGTTAGTAAAATACTGATGAAAGCAGCGTGGACTGACTCCAACCATCTACCCCAGCCTCACAATCTGCAGTCGACAGGTTGGACTCTGCTTTAGATCAAGCAGCTCCTTCCTCCTGAGTCCTGCGGGTTGTTTCTGAGATCCAGTTCTCTCAGATGAGGCTGAAGCCAGAGAAGAACAGCTGATCTCGTCTTAGTCTGCAGTCCTCCAACCTGAATAAAGAATAAACTAAACTGTAAAAAATTAAACTGAGTTCATGTGTGAAAATAACAGACACATATTCATGTGAGCACAGACTCTAACATGGAAGTAAATATGAAATCAGACATGTTGGACTAAAAGCAGTCTGATTCAGTAAAAATATATTATTTGGACCCGGTCTCTCATCCTGCAGTTAGTTTAGGAAATCCAGAACTAAGCTCAATGTTTTTAACAAGTAGCTGAATATTTAAAATGTCACAGATTAAGTAATGATGGTTCCAAGTTATGTATGAAGGAATTATGTTAAATTAAATTAAATGAGATCAATTGGAGCTCAAATGCTACATAGATGAACTGACCTCAGAGTCTCAGTCGACAGGTTGGACACTCTGTAAGCCACGCAACCTCCTTCACTCCTGAGTCCTGCAGTTTGTAGCTCGAATCCCAGTTCTCTCAGATGAGAGGAGTTTGACCTCAGAGCTGAAGCAGAAGAACAGCTGATCTCTGACAGGCTGCAGACCCACAACCTGGATAAATAATAATGAAAAACTTTATTGATATAGTACTTTTTAAAACAGAGAGTTTACAAAGTGCTTTGACAGCAAGCAAGAAAAGTAAATAAAAACGAACCCATAAAAGCTTATTAAAAAAGCGACAATGAAGATATAAATGAACAAGTAAATAAAGTTGAAAATGATAAAAACACAATAAAAACAACATCACATAAAAAGCCAGTCTATAACGTGTTTAGAAGTGATTAAAAAGAGTACTGACTCTGCCTTATCTCCTCAGGGGGCCGTTCCAAGCCGAGGGGCCCTGATGGTCGCACCACCTGATCTGGTTTAGTTTTCAACCTGGACTTTGGAACAACGGGATCCACCTGAGGATCTAAGGCTGCGTGCACAGAACCTAGGGCTCAATAATTCTGTGATGTAGTTTGGGGCCAGATGCTTTAAAGGTGATCCCAGTAAAATCTTAAATCAATTCTAAAACGGACAGGGAGCCAATGGAGAGAAAGCGAGGATCAGGGAGATGTGATGTTGGTGTTTAATACCAGTGAGAAGCTGCTGCGTTCTGAACTGGTTGAGCAGGAGGAGGAAGTGACTTTGGCTTCTTCAGAGAGGAGGGAGTTACAGTGGAGTCTATTCTAGAAGACTAGCTATAAAGTATAAGGGTTAAACTTCACTGTAATTAAACTGAGTTCATGTGTGAAAATAAATGACTTTGACTAAACATCACTGTCTCGGTTTCCAGACCTGAAGTCTGAGTCAAGTTGTTCTGGACATTTTCTGGAACTTTTCCTGCAGCCTCTAATAAAGTTTCTGAGTGAGTCCATGTGAGAATCGAGCAGGTGAATGTCAGAGGATTCACAGAGGCGAGTGTGATGACACAAACACGTGGCGGATGAAACTGGAAGAACACAATATCTCAGGATGAAGAAGAAAGCCAAACACGTGCAAAGCGGCAACTTGGAAACACGAGGAGGTTCAAACTTTTGGTGATAGGGCCGACGGCGGTGTGGATGAGCTGTAAACAACAACACTGATCTTTCCACAGCGTTGCTCGTCATGTCTGACCTCCTGCTCACCTGTTCTTCCTTATGTGGAAGTCAAGCTCAGTCAGACACTATTTTACCAGAGTTCATGACCTGAAAAGCAGCTTGAAAGTCCTGTTATAATGTCCTCAGGGTTCAGTTGTTTTGTAATATGTAACTTCACCACTAGATGTCTCTAAATATCTTGCTGGTATTTCAGAGGCCATTATATGTGAACAAGTGGACTCGTTCATATGCGACACTATAGGCGTCACTTACTCCCTTCACAGTGAACCTGCTTGGCACAAAATTGTTTTTAAATTATATTTAACTTCTACAAAGAAAAAAAAAAAGATGAAAACTTACAATATAAACAAAGCATAAAGTCAATAATCACGAGACAAAAAGAAAAAAAAAGAAAAGAAGCAAGACTGTACAGAGATAAGCTACAGCGTTACAGCCTCTACTAATTAATCATTCAGTAAATTAAAAATATACAAAGCATATGGTGAGAAAAATAGAATGGGTATCACGAAAAATTTAGGTTTCATTAGGAAATTAAGTTTCCTATAAATTGGGCCCCAAGTGCTCTCAGATTTTCATGAAAACCCTGCGTGTTGCTCGAAGCCCTCTCAAGATGTATCCCTGGTAAGTTCCATGAACCATCTGGAGAAACCAAGGAGCACTAGCGCTTTCCATTCGCTGAGTATTATTCTCTTTGCAACTGGCATAGCAAACATAACGGTCTGCTGTGGTGTGTGGCAGTGCAAAAGAGAAGCTACAGAGCAGCAAACAGAACCTTAAGCGCGTCAGGTTCAATCTGTAGATCATACGCTTAGGCTGCCATTTAAAAACATCGTGCCAGAGAGGACAATCTCAGGACAAAATACAAAAGGTGGGGCTTGACACCACCATTTAATTGTATTTACGCCCTATAAGAGAAATACAAAGTCACTCCAAAAATCTAAATCTTTCTTCAGCTTGTCTAACTGAATAGTAAAATTATTCTAGTAAAGTGTAGGATTACACAGGAATAGATAGACCCAAATAAGTAAACTGTTCCTGCTAATTCAAAGGGAAGAGATTCAAGAAAAAGAGGAACTGGATTTTCTGAAAGAGGAATAAATCCACTTTTCCGCCAATTAATGGAATATCCAGACAGGCTACCAAAACATTTAATTACTAGAGGACTGGAGGAAGGGATAATGGGGGTCCCACCCCCCACCACCTTAATTCCCCTAATACCAGTATGGTGCTGTATACTAATAGCCTGAGGCTGGAGTGCTGAGACAACAGCAGAGGACTGGCACAGCAGCCCCTGCTGCCTTTACACGCTTCAGGTTAAGGTCATGACCTGTTCCCATTAGTGAGAATGACAGATGTGGGACAAGCATAAAGCATCTTGATGAGTGATAGAAAAATTCACCAAATCCATAGTGTCTCAATGTAGTGCATATATCTCATTCAATCTGATCAAGGACCGTTCTGCATCTAACAAGATAACTACAGGCTTGTCATTTATTTATGTTTGCATACATTACATTTAATAATCTCCGGGTATTAAAAAAGAGAATCTGCCCGATACAAAGCCTGTTTGATCGGGGACAGTAATGAAGATGAATGCCTGCCCAGATAGTGGCCAACATTTTCGACCACTTTCTGATCATGGTTAGACTGAGGGGTCTATATGCCCGAAGCGGGTCTGAATCCTCCCTCCTTTCTTAAGTATTATATTTACATACTTTATATTACATCGGGAGCGGGGTGTTCGGCGCAACATGACACTTCACCCACTAGATGTCACTACATTCTACACTGAACCTTCAACAATAAAACATGATGTCGGCCTCAGATTCTCCAGTCGACAGGTTGGACTCTGTAGAAAACCACACAGCTCCTTCCTCCTGAGTCCTGCAGGTCGTTTGTTATAAGATCCAGTTCTCTCAGATGAGAGGGGTTTGACCTCAGGCTGAAGCCAGAGAAGAACAGCTGATCTCTGACAGTCTGCAGCGATACAACCTGGATA
Organism: Hippoglossus stenolepis; assembly: GCF_022539355.2. NCBI lineage: Eukaryota > Metazoa > Chordata > Actinopteri > Pleuronectiformes > Pleuronectidae > Hippoglossus > Hippoglossus stenolepis. The sequence continues at coordinate 1,921,405 of NC_061483.1, forward strand.
AAAATATGAATATTTGAATGTGTCCTCCTGTTGTTGTGGTCGTCATCATGTCAACACAGACTCTCAACATGCTGCTGACCTCAGTCCAGTCTGTGACCTGAAGATAAATATCAGATCAGACATGTTGGACCATTGTTTCATTTTATCTCCTTCTTCTCTGTGTGTTTGGTCACTGAGCAGGTTGTGTAATTAAACACTGTTTAAAGTAGGGACGGCTCCTGACAGTCACTTCTGTTTGTTTCTATACTTATCAACTGTCAACGAGTTTCAATAAGAATGTGTCTTATTTCACTGAAAACTAAGAGAGGAGGAGATGAGTGTCGCACTAAGTCCACATGTTATTTACTGAAGTACTTTCTTAGTGATCAGGAGCAGGTGAGTGCAGGTGAATGGAGTTGATGAGGTGGGCGTGACTGACAGGCTGGAGTGGTGACAGATGACTGAGGGACAGTGAGCAGAGCAGAACTGAGACAATTTAAATAAATAATGACCCAATAAGAAAGAAAGTTGGAAGAGTGAAAGAAGGATTTAGGGACCTCAGAGTCTCCAGTCCACAGTTTGGACTCTCCAGTCCGAAACACAGCAGCTTTCACTCCTGAATCCTGCAGCTCTGTTTCTACTCAGATCCAGTTCTCTCAGATGTGAGGGTCTGACTTCAGAGCTGAGAGCTACGACTACAGTGAGTCTCCCTGAGAGGTCACAACCACGAGTCTGTAATTAAAAAATATCTGTTAGAATAAATCAAGCTTTCTAACATTCATACAACGTGATCATGTGACCCTCACCCTGGTAAATCCCTTTTGTCTCATGAACATATTAAAAACTCCTCAAAGAGAATCCTTTTAGATTTGGTCCAAAAGCGTTCATTCTGTAGACTGACAGAGGAACTCATTAGATTCAGGTAGCCCAAGGTCAAGGTCAAGTCCTCACAACATGTTTCTGGCCTCTTGAACATGATGTCTCAAGTCTGTCTTTAGGGGATTTCTTCACATTTTGACTCAAAGATAAGCTGATTAGATTTCAGTGGTCAAGGTCCAAAGGTTACAGTGACCTCATATTATTATGAATGCAACATGTCAGGAACCTGGAGGGACCTGCACTGGTTGGTGGTGGCGTACAAGAAAGCGCAGGGTGGTAATTCACTTGGATTGAGGTGATTGTCTCCCACTGAGCTCGCCTGTTGACAGGAAAAACCTTTCCACGAGTATATATATATATATACACGCTGGAAGGTGGTGCAAATTGGTCCAGGCCCTGGTCATCTCACACCTAGACTATTGCCAACTCCTCCTGGCAGGTCTACCTGCTGCCACCCGACCTCTGCAGCTCTCAGAAAGCAACAGCTCATTGGTCTTTAACCTAAATTCACTCACCTCCGCTCCCTTCACTGGTTACCAGTGGCTGCCACGCTCCGTTCCGGCATTAGTGCGTACCATGCTGCTGACGGATCAGGTCCAGTCTACATCCAGGACATGGTCCAGCGTTACACCCCAGCCGTTCACTCCGCTCTGCCCGACCAATCGGCTTGTTGCTCCCTCACTGCGAGGACAGCTGTCACTCAACAACATCGACATCAGAAAGTTTACACATCTTCCTTAGCAAACTAAAAACACACCTCTTCCGACTATACCTTGAATAACATTTTAAATAACAATTTAGTACCACTTAAATGGCACTTACTTATAGCACTTTGTAGTTTTGGCTTTTGAAGAAATTGTGCTTGATTCTTGTGTTGTTCTGGGTTTGTGCCCTCATGGTTGATGCACTTGTTGTGAGTCGCTTTGGATAAGTATTAAATAGTGTGATGTAATAATGTATGTCTGTGGTTCAGGGGTGCTGGGAATGTCAAGTACAGACGAGGCCAATAGAGACTGTTGCTGGGGAAGATACGCGTATAGCAAGTCAATTTGCCCAATCAACATCGTCAAAAATAGAAGCGATTCTGCTAGCCCAAGCCCATTTGGTCGCTCTCAGTTTCGGTGGAGGAAGTCAGGCGGAACTAGTGACATGGCAGCAGGTTCGCTTGAAACAGCAACGCAGCCGCGATCTTGCCCCTGAGGATTGTCCCATGACTGGTACAGCACAAGGCGTGGCAACTGAGGAAGTAGCCATGTAAATGCAGTCTTTTTGTTTTCCATGTTGACTTTTTAAAACTGCTGGAACAGAAGCAGCACAGACTGTTACTGGAGTAAGAGATATGGAAACATTAATCCGAAAATAAGAAACATGAGTCCAGGAGGCGCACATGGAAGGCTAAAGGAAGCTAAAGCCATGTTAGGAACAGCTAGCCTTCGCTGTGCAACTGGATAGAGCCACAGGATCAGGTGAAAAACACAAACTGAAAAGTGGATAAGTTCCACTGTGTCAAATTCTGCATGTGTTTTCTTTGTGTATAGTTCACCTCATAAGATATCAACAGTATGGCACCGCCTTTTACTTTGTCTGAATAGTGTTTGATATAGTACTGTATATGTTTCAGGAATGTGTACTTAGTACTAGTGACCAGACTCCGTCTGTAGTTAATGATGCATCCTCTACTTACTATCTGAGCACAAGGAAACAACTAATATTAATTTAGATTATTTATCAATCATTTGATTATTATTATTTCTGTATGTTTTATTTTTGATTTAGTTTCTAAGTTTAGTTTTTTTAGGTTAGTTAGTGCAGTACGCAGTTTACTGTTAGCGATCTGTTTTTGTGAAAAAATGACTGACATGTTTATTATTGGAATTAAATAAGCCAACTATTTCACAAAGAACTGGTATCCAGCAGTTTGTGTTACATCGTAATTAGGATGATTACTATATAGTATGGTACCTTTAGCACCACCAAGAATATTTTTCCACCTACCGCCACTAGTGAGACAGGTGACCTCAGTTTTCATTAAGCACTTGAAATTAAATCAATATAATTAATTATTATTATATTTTTTTTAAATCATCAAGGCTTTCCCAGGGCCCCCCTCCCCTTTGGGGCCCTGGGAAGTCAGTTCCACTTCCCCCCCCACTGCAACGCCACTGTATACGCACACACAAACTGGTAATTGAGTGATTGTCTCCTCACATATATATGTCAGGAGCACCATATATATATATAGCACTATATATATATATGGCGCTCTGACATATTAGGCTTATCACACACACACACACACACACACACACACACACACACACACTAACAGTCAGTTCACTGCCACTGCAACACCATGCTGCCAAAACAATGAGAAGCATTTAACACTGAGTGTATTTGAAGAACGACTCATCTCCCCACTGATTGAACATGTTATTGATCATGTCTGGACTCACCGAGCCTTCCTGCAGTTTCTCACAGCTAGGATCAGTCTCAGTCGACCCTGGTCTGATGTGTTGGCAGACATTGGATCAACTCATCCAGACCTCCTCCCTGACATCTGCAGCATGTAGGCCAGAGCTGAGCAGTGGATCGAGAGTTTCTCCTTTGGTTTGTCCTGTGACGTAGAACTTGTTGCATCTGCTGATGAACTGAGTAGTGGGTTCATCTCCAATCAGACAGTGGAAGATGTTGATGCTTCTGTCAGGAGAAATGTCATCACTCTGCATCTTCTTCAGGTTGTTGATGACTCTCTGGATGATCTCTGGATTGTTCTCTGTCGACCCAGCCGGCCTCTAAGACTCTCTGGATTTGGACTCAGACTGAGCCGTGAAGAGGCGAACTTAAACAGGTCCAGATGACCATTTGTACTGGTGAGGATTTCTCCATGGTTCTCTTCAGGAGGTCATCAGGGAGAAGGCCTGTCTGTGTTCCCATATGTTCCCAGAAGTTGTTGAGTTCTTCTGTGTTCCTCTTGGTGTAACAGTGGAACATGCAGACTGCAACCAAGCTCCTGAACGCTCAGGTAGACAAGCAATGGGCAGTTTTCTGGAAGATCCACACTCTCTTCTGAAGATCTCAGTACAAACTCCTGAGTACACTGAGGCCTCTGTGACATTAAGACCACACCGCTCCAAGGTCTTCTTGTTAGAACATGATGTTTCCTTCCTCCAGATGTTTCGCGCCAGCCTCCCCAGCTTCAGGAAGAGCATCCCATGTCGGCCTCAGGTGGCTGCTGTGGGTGGTCTCCTGTCCCTCTGCGTGCTTGTTGTTCTTCCTCTTTGTCTGAACCAGCAGGAAGTGTAGTACAGGTCAGTCAGGGTCTTGGCCAGCTCTCCTCTCTGGTCTGTGGTCAACATGTGCTCAGAACTGTAGCACTGATCCAGCAGAAGACTGGGATTTGACACATGATGTAGGCTCCTGGACGTCTTGATGTGAGATGATTCTACTGCACAGCTCTTCATCACTGAATCTCCTCCTGAAGTACTCCTCCTTCAGAGGCGTCAGTGAAGCCTGCAATATTCTGTGACCCTGTCAACACATGTGGAGGATCTGATTGGCATGGCCCATGAGTCTGGAGTTAGCCCAGACGAGGCAGAGGAAGCAGATTCCCCTAGGATGGGACTGTCAGCAGCACGTTGACTGATGACCTCTGTGTGACATCAGACACAAGCTCCTGTGGTTGAAGTCAGAGGGGTCTGCTTTCATCCAGGCCATCAAAGATGAACAAAGGTTTACACAGACAGTCTCTGCCGTGAGCTTCTGCGCTGGATGGAAGCACGGGCAGCGTGGAGCTGTGCTGCTGGTCTTTCACCAGGTTCAGCTCCTGAGCAAGCACAGATCCAGACCCATCTTGGTTTCTAAAACCCCTCTGCCCAGTCCAGAGTGAACTTCTGCACCGAAGGTTTTCCTCGCCAACGGCATGCGTTGGTCAGGGCGACTCTGATGCTGCTCTGCTGGTCAGTTGAGGGCTTTAAAGATATGCAGTAACTTGATGGGAGTGTCGTGGGCTCTTCCTCTTGGAAACGTCTCAAGCTGCCTCACCTCATGTTGAAGTATTAACCTCTTGCTCTGTCCCTCTGTGATGTAGAGCTCAGTGTAGATCCTGCTTGAGGAGGGTTCTACTTCCTGTTTTCATCTTCCTTCAGTCACTTGTTCATCTCCTCCTCAGACTGAGCTTATGTTCATCTCAGAAGCCTCCTGCAGACCACGATCTGCTGAAAGACAGAAACAATGGTAGAAGAATCGAGAATCTGCTGATTGTTTCATCAGATACAGAAAAACTACAGAAAATAAAAAGCTTTTTAACTTTGTGTGCTTTTATAGCGATGTTAAATGTTGATGCTGTATGAAGGAACAAAATAAAACAACATGTGTGTTGTCAGAAGTGAGAACATCCAACAGACACATGTACAGTGCTGCTCTGACGGCTGTCTGAGCTCCAGCTCCTAATTCTGGATCTTTTTTTCCACTGAGGCAGGAGAGTCTCCTGAAGAACCAGACTGGTCCCAGTGAGGTGATGCACTGTCTGCAGAACCAGTGTCCCGGCTTGGTGGAGACTGGATCCTTCAGGAGCGTCCTGACGAAGCACAGCAGGGCAACTGCTCCCTCCAGAAACATGACTCCTCTTCCTCTCCCTGTGAAGACATTTCCTGATAACTCACATGTCACAGTCTGGTTGTCATTACTTCAGTCAAGAGGTTTTGTTTTCACCTGTATGTTTATTATGTTTAATTGGTTTACGTTAGTGGGATTATAAACACCACTGAACAGATTACCAGTAAACTTGGTGGAAAAGTGGTCTCTGTAGACAGATACGGAAGTCCTCTTTCTGGGCATAGTTAGAGGACTGATGTTTACCAGTGTGTGGTGGTGCAGATCCCAAATCAAAATGAGTCTCCAGTGAATCTCAAAGTGGTTTCATAAGGAGCGTGTTGGTTTTGAGTGGAGGTCACAGGCTCTTTGGTGATTCTGGGAATTAGTCACCAACTTCAATGAAGCTGTGTAATATAATGCAGGGAGCCACTAGAAACTAAATCCTCTTCAGAGCAGGTCACAGTAGAAACAGTCTCTCTGTGTGGCAGAGGGTCCAGGTTCATTACAGAAGAGTTTTATAGGTTCTCCCATGGACCGGTCACTCTTAGAGACACACAGCTGGACCCTGGAGACTCTGCTCTCAGTCTGCAATTCCTGACCTCTGCAAACACAAACATGTTTTATTCAGAACACATCATTCACTGGTTATTCTCAGGATTCTAGTTTGGAGGGTTCCATATGTTTGTAGCAGGTCTCTTACTTTGTGTGTGAGGGTCCAGGTTGCATTACTGGTTATAAGTTCTCCCATGGACAGTCACTTCTTCGAGAACACACAGCTGAACACTGGAGACTCTGCTCTGTCCTCCCTCTTCCTCCTCATAACCACTCATCTTCAGTCTGAGAGGAAAAACACTGTGAGCTCAAACACACACACACAATGAAACCAGGTACATAAACAACTCAGTGTTTGCTTCAAATACAACAGAGTCAACCCTCCTACTGTTTCCCTGTTGTCACGGTAACTGAGACAGTTGTAGGTTTAATGTGTTGGACTCGAAAGCCGATCACAGCGTTGAGTCAAACTGTTGATTGACTGACAGAAGTTCATCCTGGTCTTCTTCTCTCGTCCACATGTGAAAACTGACTCAGGAGTCTGTGACAGTAAAATAATATCTAGATGAATAATATTAATGTTGCTGAACACTCTTAACCTCAGACTTTGCATTCCTCCGTCTGCTCATTAGTTAAAACAAAGTCTGAACACTTTCACTTTCACTGGCTGCTCCTCCTCTCTGCATTTACTGGAAACCACGTGACTCTGTGTGTGTGTGTGTGTGTGTGCGTGCGTGTGCGTGCGTGCGTCAGAGTGTGAGTCACGTCCCGGTTTGTGTCGCAGTTTAAACATGTGTCTCATGAACTGTAGAGAATCTAGGCAACACAAAAGTGAACCTCAGTCCTGTCCATGTCCTGATAACTTGTGATCCGTGTTTCTGTTAAAGTGTAAAAATTAGAAGCAGGTCAAGGAGAACAGACTCGGACAGAACTCAGTTTGAACGGACACTTTAATGTTCGTCTGTCCTGAAATTATTCTGGTGGAAACCTCAGCCTATGGAGCTCTGTTAGAGCTTACGAGTCATTGAGTTCCAGTCTCTTCATCGTGCAGAGTCCCATCAGGATGCATCTAAAGCGAACCTTTCCACACCTGTTGTGAACGATGGAGCTTGAACCCTATGGGGCCTGACCTCTTACCTAATGGACGGGCCGGCTGTGGGGTATCTGTTCCTTCAAGAAGTTCTACTACACTCCTCCTCACTTTTCTTCCCTTCTGCTCATCCCAGTGAAAATGGAGTGTACCTCCCTGTTCTCAGGCTCCTCCTCCGTGTTGAACCAGTTCACTCTCCCGAAAACAACCAGTTCAAGTCCAGTTCCTTTACATGAAGATGAACTGGTTCACGTTCACGGTTCATTTTTAATGGGATGGTATTATTTAATTCGTGTTGGTTCATAATTGATGGAGTCGGATCATTGATCCAGATCTTCACTTTAACACAGAGTGCAATCGACGTCTCCTGTTACTGGACTGAGGAAGTGACGTGTTTATACTTGCACACTGCTGCTGGCTGCTTTACAATATACAGCTCGAACGAGCTCAGACAAGTCATCAGACCTTCGAGGTCAGAATGTTGACTTTCCTCAAACCGTGTAAACATTGAGGGTGCAGCGAGTTGGTGCTAAGCGATGTCAAATCAAGTCAGGTGAGCTGTTGCTGCAATCTTTCGTCCCTAGAGGCAGTGTGAGACCATGGTTTGTCCAGGTCATGAGGCTTCCTCCTCAGAGTTGTGAAATTATTTCTCCTGTGTATTTCAGGTTGATAATGTGTTGAAAACCATATTAAACTTACTGATGGCAATTGATGTTGAAGGAGCAACTTTAGTTCAGTTAAAAGTAAAATGAAAGAGTTTATTTTTGTGACCAGCGTAAAGTGCCCACTGAGAGTAACTGTCCAATCAGCTTCTCAAGTTTCTCACGTAAGATCAAGTCTCAAGTCACTCAGGCTCCTTGCTTTCCACCTACAGTTCATAATGAAACAGGAAGTTATTGTAACTAAAGACAGAGAACACCTTCTGTTTCTTGCGGTTCCCAGAATGTACCTTATGGAGCCGTTTCGCTTGGTCCACTGTTCGCCGTATGGTTTGTTTGTGTCTGTGTCTGTTTACCAGACATTAAAACATGTTGATTTTTAAATCAGTAAAGTTTGAACTGATCCTTTATTGTTCTTAGATGTCGCCTCACAAGGTGTCGCTGTGGTATCTGAATATCTTTAATTAACGCTTCGCGGGGACGTTTGTCCCTGTGCAGTTACCGTAGTTGTACCACAAACATGGCGTCGGACAGCGACAGCGACGAGGACTTCGTTTCGGGACTCCGCTGGAGCCTCTGGAGGAAGGTACGGGGATACGAACCCCTCGATGGTCCGCCGCCTGCACCCACACCGCCCCGAGGTTTAATGAAATAAAACCGCTGCGACGTTTTCAGCGTCACTAAAAGATGATGCTAAGCTAACTAGCAAGCAGCTAACAGTCTCCGCTGTTAGCTTAGCTCCTGGTTTGAAAACCAGACTTCATTCATAATTCCGTCAGTTTAATGTTCCTCTACGTGTGTTTGGTTAGAACCCGCCGCATTTTCTAAACTGATTCATATATAATGAACCTTCAGGTCAGTGGTGCGTTCGGCGAAGATATAGAAGGCTTCAGGTTTTGAATCTGCCTCTGACTCAAACTAACTGAATGTTATATTTTCTTTGACTGAGGTCACATCGTTTTATGTCATTAATAAAATCACAAGTACAAGATTTACAAATGGTGAAATCAGGTGGTGATAAATACAAAAGTAACCAGTTGCCCACCAGTTTCATGATTAGTCAAACAATAAACATGAATATAATATGCAAGAACAATATTATTATTAACAATATTAACACTTCACATTCTTTCTTTTTAGATTGACCAAGAAATATATTGAATTTACGATGACTGATTAAGGGACCAAGTAACAATATACAGATCAATATTTTTGAAATCAAGCGATTAATAATCTATTATACGAATGCGGTAAAGATAAATTATCTATTGTTTTCTTGTTGATTAATAATTTTATCATCGGGTGATTCCACTTTGTGTAGAAAACATTCTGCTACAATAATAGTTTTAGTAGATTCAATATTTGAACTTTCTGAAGTAAAGACTGAATATTTATATTACTGTAGTGTTGTGTGTGAAATACAGGCGTATTTTTCGTGTGTCTGTTTGCAGACGGAAGCCGACGAAAAGCCCGTCCGGCTCCACGAGCAGGCGGTGAAGATGAGAAGGGGCTGATACAAGCGGTTCCACGGAGCGTTCACGAGGGATTTTCAGCGGTTACTTCAACTCGGTCGGCTCAAAAGGAAGGTGGTGACAAATCCATTTGTCCAGGATGTGAATCAGTGTCCAAATCACGCTCAGTGTGTTTTCAAACACGAACTCTGGAAATATCCATAAAATGGTGTCAAGATATTTTCTGGAGTTCATCTATTTTCCCTCTTCCGGTTCTTCTTTGGAATCAGTGGATTGATAAAACAGAAACACAGATGTTCGTCTTAAATTCACAGAAATTCAGTTCAATAAGCTTCAAAATCTAGAGACAGAAAAAAGAGAGAAACTCAAAATAAGATAATGTTTATAAATGTAATATTTACTATTTATGTTTGATCATTTTCTGTTTATGACAGTCCAAGTTTGTTGATAATGTGTGTAAAGTTTCAAGCTCAAGCAAATGTGGGAAATGTTGTGTTGTTCTTTGAAAGTTGAGAAACAACATGTGGTGGGAGGACTTCATGGAGCGAGAGGTGAAACCACTCAGGAGACAGAACCGATTTTCATAGATTTATTCTTTAAACGAATTCAAACAATATCGGCAGCAAATGAGTAAATACAAGTTGACAGTTGTTTTGTTGTGGTTGTCGTCCAGGACTTCCGGTACGGCATCGCTCCTGCTCAGATCACCACCGGTCAGGAGTTATAAGTCACAGCCACAGGCCTGAGAGAGGAGGCCAGAGAAAGCGAAACCGTCCATGGCGGCTGATCCTGGAACACTCTGCTGGAGGCTGATCGCTTCCCGGCCAGTCCGACCTCTTCACCCAGTCGTGACCTTTTGTTCACGTCACACACACACCTGAATGTTCCAGCATCTAGACAGTTATGCATATATCAATATATTTTACAATAAAATGGGCCAGACTGATAACTGGGAGTAAATATGCTAGGGCCTGTTCTTCTGTGAGAGAGTGTTAGTGTGATCATGGTGAGGATTCTTGGAGAGACTGAGAATGGAGCAGGAGGAGGGCAGGAGGAGAGTCTCTCCCATGTGCCCGGCCCGACCCCATGCGGCCATCGTCCTCCCTTGACACCCGGCGCAGCCACAGCTTCTGTCGGCTCAGGTCAGCGAGTCGACCACGGGAACCTGGAAACATCACAGGCTCAGAGCTGCGTCAGGAAACATTATTTTCTCGCTCTGTGCGTCGAGCTGTTGTTCCTGCTCAGATAGAACTGTGTTTGTTAATATCGTTTCTGTCAGTAAGCGATAAGGCAGTAATTTAAGTTAATCATTGATTGTTTAACATGGACAGTTTTGTTCTTCAGAAGTCTTGATTTTTGTCATAACAATGCTCCGCACACATGATCCAGCTTCTCTCCCATCCTTAATTCTGTCTGTCTAAATTATAAATACATTCAGTGCATATACCACCAGGGGGTGCACTGCAGAAAGGGTTTATGAGTTTGCATCTTCTGCTTTTTAACAAGGTGACATCATGAGAGAGAGAAATTGGTACCATATATTTTCCAGTAAAGTTCCAAAACAAATACTACAAAGTATCCAAAACTCAAAAAACATCAAATCAAACCATATTCAATTCAAAATAAGACCGAAAACCAGCTAGTCTTTCTTCACCGATCAAACTTGTTGAGCACCACATCTTCTCAAAAAATCGTCAACATTATTTGTCAAAATAAAAGTGAAATCATTTTCAGTCTTGCCTTTAACATTCGTCTAAAGATGCATAACGTCTGTCGAGTCCTAAGAGTGAAATGCTTTTCGGTGCATAGCCACCGGGGTGCAAGAAAGAAAGTTTGAGGAAAGAAGGGAAGGGGCACAGCGATGAGAAAGACGATGACCTGTTTCTTCTTCATGGGTTTATGACAGGAATTAAGAGATGAAATTGGGGTCCATGTGCAGAGTTAAACGAGTTTACACAGTTCAGTTAAATCACCTTCATCACTTCATTTCCTTTTGTCTGAACCACAGTGGACATGATTTGGTGTTGGTGCCTCCATCTTCGGTTCAGTGACTGATTTTCTTTAACAATCAGTTTCTCTTTTGTTTTTGATTTGTCGCTTGTTTTCAGGACAAGGCAATGATAAAAAAGCTAAATTAGCTAAGCTAGTCAGATCTGGTGACCAAGACCAAGGTTTACCTAATGTTAGCTACAGAATAATTAGCTTTTCAAACTAGGTTAGCTTATCCAGAGCTAGTAAACAGGACCCAGGTTTACGCAATACTAGCAACACCTTGTTAGCTTTACAGGCCACGTTAGTAAGGTAGCAAAGTCAGTGCTGGTGATCAGGACCAAGGTTTATCGTTGTATTGTTGCTGTTGATAATGTAAGGTAGTAGCCTCTATGCGCCACAGGGTGGCGTTCTTGGCGCTGTTTACCTCTACAGGAATCAGCCATTTGCACTGTTTGTCTACCGCAAGAGACACCGTAGCTCTGAACTTTAGCCTTGCAAAGCCATTTCTCAGTTCCAGACTTTTTGATCATATCACACGATCTTACCTGGGGAACGATTTTCCTAGATGATCTTGAATTTTAACACTTTATTGAAAACTTCATCATAAGTAAAACACAGAATGTATCAGAATCATTGATTAATTAATTAATGTGATTCTTTATTCAGGATTAAGAATGGAACGCTCATTTCAACGTAAAAACACTGTAGTTGTAAACAGTGGTGACACGACACAGTGACACTAGACAATAGGTGTCGGGCCTCATTTCCCAAACGGTGCCATGTGTCTGATCCATCGTGTAAATGTGTTCGCCCCTTCTCAAAATATCTGACAAGACGCCGCCACAACTCCTCAGTGAGTCATGTGATGTCAAATTTAAACTTTATTAGAAGTGACACATTTATTTTCTTCGCAAAAAATAAAGAAATGATTCATGTAAACAAAGCAGCCACAAGATTTTTACAAGTGAATAAAACTAAGGGTTTGAAAAGACGTTTCCGTGATAATCAAACTGGTTTGTGGTTTTCCTGCAGCAGTTGAATTAAATCATTTGAAGCTGAGATTTTTACAGGCCTTCTACCGTTAAACTGGTGAAACATGATGAAACTCTAAACTCAGGTCCAGATCCGCTCACCTGCGACTTTACGAAGTCTTATCGGCGTCATTCAATACAAAACACCGTGAAATAAAATCATTAAAAATTTAGAATATAAATAAAGATATAGAATGATGGCTCTCAAGTGACGAATTATCATCGCCCCCTGGTGGCCGACTGCAGTATAGGTCATAAACCCGCCTCCTCCATGTCTGATCAGCTGATTGTTAATCACAAATTCTCGCTGTGTTGTCGCTGTGAGGCGTGACCGGATGACATGTCGCTCACCAACCAATCGCTTGACGTTTCCATGGATACAGCATTCTCTACCAGTATCAACCAGATTAAGACAATAATCTGAATAGACACTGGCCAGTATATAAACATGTTCTACAGTAAACCTGAATGAGATCATACTCAGAATAATCAACAATCATTGATAAATCATTGCGCGTCCTGTCGGAGTTTACACATCTGGATCATGACTGGTTACAAGTGATGACATCATGTCCTGGACGTAGTGAGTCTGTATGCGTGAAATCGATCACAGACTATAAATGATTCTTCTGCAGTTCCATCCGTTGTGGATTAGCATCACTTTAAGGGATATTCCCATGTTTCCTTTTATTTCATGTACATTTGTGAATAAATATCGATGGTGTGATCTTATTGTCCGATGTTGTATAGCAGCTGTACATGAAAAGTCCACTTGTATAAAACCTTCTATCTCTTTGTACACCCAGGCAGGAACATGCAGATCAGTTATAAAGACATGTGTGAAGAATCAGAAGATAAGAAATCATCATGAGTTTGCATGTTTTCATGAAGTCATTGAACTGATTCGATCTGATGAGTCCAGACGTTTTCATCTTCTCAGTGAAACAGAGCATAGACTCATCTAGCGAATTATCTCTGTGTTTCTAGCGTCTTTCACCCACAGACTCACCTTTACATGGAGTCATTGGGTGACAGGTTATTAAACTATATTACATGGCTTCACTATTTGACAAATAACATGATTAAAATTCACTTTGAACAGAAAAACAACCTCAGCTTCTCATTGAGGAAAATATTTCAGTTTTTTTAATCTGAAAAGTTCTTCACCTCGTCATTTTTTCTTCTTTGGCCTCGACTCTTAGAAATCACTGTTGACTTTATACTTGATGCCACTGACATCCTTATTTACAGCCTGGTCTGTCAATCTGTGTTCAGATAACCACACGACTTTACACTTTCTGATTCCTGCAGTGCTCATGGTTTTCACCTGATGTCTTTAGTTTTCAACACAACATGCTAACAACTGCAGTCAGCGGCAGGATCAGGGGTGAAACTGTTTTAAAATATAGAAGCTTGTCTGAACTCAGCAGTTGTTATTTATAACAGCGACTGCTGCACTTCATGTCCCGACCAGTAATATAATGTACTTTTTCCATTTGAAAGTCCAAATTTGCATTAAATTAGCACATTTTCTGCCTGCTTTGAAATATTTACGACTTTGACTTTTGTGTGTCAAAGGACAGAGCAGCAGCAGATCAGTGATGCTGTGTCACATCCACAAGGTACACAGGAGGACAGTGGACAGGACTCTGTATGACAGCTGATCTCAAGAGCAGCTCACCTGCTCCTGATTCCTCTGGAGCTCCTGTCTCCACTCTGCCTCTCCTTTGCTCTGAAGCCCCAGTCAGAGCAGCTCACACACAAGCTGCTGCCAGCCTCTGGTCCTCAGGACACAGCTCAGCCTCAAGCTCACACCTGCTGTCCTCTTCCTCCACCTTCACTAAGATCACCGCGCAGCTGTTGAGAGAAGGGCATCAGTGTTACGAGACTCACTTCATCAGCTGTGAGTCAGTGATGCCAGCACATCAGTAGAAGGCAGCAGGGACTTCAGTCCTCATTCAGAGGTCTGGAGCAGCTTCCTCTCTGCTTCATGTTCACGTGTTGGAATGAACACAGCTAAGAGCTAAGTGTGTTTCCTCTGCATGTCAAAGTGCAGTGGACACCTGAGAGGTGGATTTACTGCTGTTACAGGTGAAGCCATGTTACTGTGACATTGCACATAAAGGAAATGGGGTTTACTGCGTATGACCAATCACAGACATGGACAGTTTACATTTGACAGCAGAGCCTCATATTTCTGAGGATCAAACTGCTTCTATAATAAAATCAGAGGAGAACAGCACATGATCCAGAATAAAGAAACTCAGTTACAACACCTATCACGTGACCACGATCATAATAATAACGTGTGTGACAGATAAATAACTGGTGCAGAGATCTGAATCTGTTGTTTACTAGCAAGGCAGAGTGGAGAGAAGAAGATTCTTGATGAGAAGCGTTTGAATCCCAGGATGTGACACCACCTTTGTCTCACTGTCTCTGAGGACACACACTGTCTCTGAGGACACACACTATCTCACTGTGCTCTGATGACACACAGTGTCTCACACTGTCTGAGGACACACACTGTCTCCACTGTCTCTGAGGACACACACTGTCTACTGACTCTGAGGACACACACTGTCTCTGAGGACACACACTGTGGTGGACACCTCTGACATCCTCCTCAATAAACATGGACTATCTTGGAAACTGACTGAGTGCATCTGGTGTTTTGGTGACAGGATGAGTCTGGAGGTGAGATGTTCTGGGTGGACTGAATCGCTGAACCAACCAGGCGTTGATTTAAACCTTATCCGTCCTTTAAAGTGTACTGCAACAAGTGGAGAGTCACCAACAGATAAGTGGTAGAACTTTATCGAGGTTGATCTCCAACTTAACCTGGAGCAGGTTAGCGTTCATCAGAAGTTACCTGGTGATTTACCTCGTTAAGAAGTGGGCAAACTTCGTAGGACTGAAAAAAGCAAACCTGAAGTTATACAACCAAATCCTGCTTGGTAGCACAGACCCTGGATCTGTGATACTGACTGTCATTTAATAAAATACTGATGAAAGCAAGCGGCGGACTGACGCTCAACCATCTACTGACCTCCCAGTCTCCAGTCGACAGCCTGAACTCTGCTGGCAAATCAACGCTCCTTCCTCCTGAGTCCTGCAGGTTGTTTTGTAGTCTCAGATCCAGTTCTCTCAGATGGGGGGTTTGACCTCAGAGCTGAAGCCAGAGAAGAACAGCTGATCTTTGACAGACTGCAGTCCTCCAGCCTGAATAAATAATAAAACTTAACTG
>NC_061483.1:1937398-2026792 GCF_022539355.2 Hippoglossus stenolepis
TAAGATTCTTGATGAGAAACGTTTGAATCCCAGGATGGGCCTCGATAATGAGCTTTAGTTTGACACACACTGTCTCACTGTCTCTGAGGACACACACTGTCTCACTGACTCTGAGGACACACACTGTGGTGGAAACCTCTGACATCACTACTCAATAGAAACACATGGACCTATCTTCAGGAAGCTGACTGAGTGCATCTGGTGTTTTGGTGACAGGATGAGTCTGGAGAGATTGAGATGTTCTGGGTGAGTTAGAGATCAACTGAACCAACCAGACGTTGATTTAAACTTCCTTAACCGTCCCTTTAAGAGAGTGTGCACCACACAACAGTGGAGAGTCACTGTGGTCAGTGGGCGGAGCTTTTATACGGGTTGATCTCCAACTTAACCTGGAGCAGGTTAGCCGTTCATCAGAAGTTACCATGGTGATTTACCTCGTTAAGAAGTGGACGAGCTTCGTAGGACTGAAAAAACTAAACCTGAAGTTAACCTGATAACCACAAATCCTGCTTGGTAGCACAGACCCTGGATCTGTACTGTGATACTGACTGTGTTTAGTAAAATACTGATGAAAGCAGCATGGACTGACTCCAACCATCTACTGACCTCAGAGTCTCCAGTCGACAGCCTGAACTCTGCTTTAGATCAAGCAGCTCCTTCACTCCTGAGTCCTGCAGGTTGTTTCTTCTCAGATCCAGTTCTCTCAGAAGAGAGGGGTTTGACCTCAGAGCTGAAGCCAGAGAAGAACAGCTGATCTCTGACAGTCTGCATCTCTTCAACCTGAATAAAGGATAAAACTTAACTGTAAATTAAACGGAGTTCATGTGTGAAAATAACATACAAATATTCATGTGAGCACAGACTCATAACATGGAAGATAAATATGAAATCAGACATGTTGGACTAAAAACGAGTCCTGATTCAGTACAAATAGATTATTTGGACCCGGTCTCTGTCCTGCAGATCAGTTTAGGAAATCAGAACTAAACTCAGATGTGTTTTAACAAGTAGCTGAATATTTAAAATGTCACAGATTAATCAATTCATGAATTCAAGTTATGTATGAAGAGGAATTATGTTAAATTAGAATTAAATGAGATCAATTGTGTATAAATGCTGTTTTATAGATATGAGATCTACAAAAGTGAACTGACCTCAGAGTCTCCAGTCGACAGGTTGGACTCTGTAGAAAACCACACAGCTCCTTCACTCCTGAGTCCTGCAGGTTGTTGTTACTCAGATCCAGTTCTCTCAGATGAGAGGGGTTTGACCTCAGAGCTGAAGCCAGAGAAGAACAGCTGATCTCTGACAGTCTGCAGCTCTTCAACCTGGATAAATATAACAATAATAAACTTTATTGATATAGTACTTTTTAAAAACAGAGTTTACAAAGTGCTTTGACAGCAAAGCAAGAAAAGTAAATAAAGACTTGAACCCATAAAAGCAGTAAAATGACAATAGAGATAAATGAACAAGCAAATAAAAGGTGAAAATGATAAAAAAACAGTAAAAACACAACATCACATAAAAGCAAGTCTATAAAAATGGGTTTTAAGAAGTGATTTAAAAAGAGTCACTGACTCTGCCTTATCTCCTCAGGGCAGCTGCCGAGCGGCCCTGATGGTAAGAAACGGTCACGGTTTAGTTTCCAACCTGGACTTTGGAACAGCAGGATCCACCTGAGGATCTAAGGCTGCGCGCAGGAACATACGGGCTCAATAATTCTGTGATGTAGTTTGGGGCGATGCTTTAAAAGTGATCAGTAAAATCTTAAAATCAATTCTAAAACGGACAGGGAGCCAATGGAGAGAAGCGAGGATCTGGGAGATGTGATGTTGCCGTTTAATACCAGTGAGAAGCTGCTGCGTTCTGAACTGGTTGGAGGCAGGAGAGTGACTTTTGGCTTCTTCCAGAGAGGAGGGAGTTACAGTCATCCAGTCTAGAGAAGACTAGTATAAAGTATAAAGGATTAAACTAAACTGTAAATTAAACTGAGTCCATGTGTGAAAATAAATGACTTTGACTAAACATCACTGTCTCTGTTTTCAGACCTGAAGTCTGAGTCAAGTTGTTCTGGACATTTTCTGGAACTTTTCCTTTCAGCCTCCTAATAAAGTTTCTGAGTGAGTCCATGTGAGAATAGAGCAGGTGAATGTCCAGAGGATTCACAGAGAGCGAGTGGACGTGTTGAGGACACAAACACGTGACGGACGTGAAACTGGAAGAACAAATATCTCAGGATGAAGCAGAGGAGCCAAACACGTAGAAGACGAAGACGTCAACTTGGAAACACAAGGAGATTCCAGAGCTTTTGGTGATGAGGGCCGACGCCGGTGTGGATGAGCTGTAAACAACAACACTGATCTTTCCACAGCAGAGTTTATACGTCATGTCCGGCCTCCTGCTGCTCCACCCGTTCTTCATATGTGAAAGTCAACTCCAGAAAATGTCCAGACACTATTTTACAGAGTTCATGACTGAAAACAGCTTGAAAGTCCTCGCGTCCTCGGGGTTGAGTTGTTTGTAATATGTAACTTCACCACTAGATGTCTCTAAATATCTTGCTGGACATGTTCAGGAGTCGTACACGTGAACAAGTGGACTACGTTCACATGTACGACACCTGGAGACGTCACTAACTCTTTCACAGTGAACCTGTAACTTAACATAACTTAACGTAACCATGGTTATCATGGAGATATGTGTTTTGGCTCCGCCCCTCGTCTGAATGTTCCCACATGTTCCTGTTGCTGTGAACGAGTCGGACCCGGACAATCTCCTGCTGCTGCTTCAGCTCCAGAAAATGTCCGACCCACTTTTCTGACCATGTTCCACAGTTGATGTGTGCAAAGGGCGAGCAGTTCTATGATCATGTTTTCTTGAAGTGGCGATGATCTGAGCAGCAGTTTGACCAGTTGAAAGTGGTGCAGCCTGAGGAGCCTGAGGAACACGTGTGTACTACCCGTGTAAGTCCTGAAACCAGAGGAAGGGTTTCATGTTTGAAATGATCCCAGAACACGAACGCAGCACGCTGTCATGTGGTCAGTCCACAGGACCACCGGGACAAGTCCTGGTTAGCTTCCACAGAAACATTACATGGACACATTGTCCAGCATTGGATTGTTTCTCTGTCAGTAAAACTTCAGTCACATTGAGCCTGACTCGGTCCTCAGCTCATTCTACAAACATCTCTCAGCTCAGTATCAATGTTCACTGTTAGGAACACATGTTCTGCACTTTGACCTTCAAGCTCCAGTGTGGAAGATTCAGGTGAAAGGATCCATTGTTAGAAACTGAAGAGAAAAGAATCCTGGAGATGTTTTCACTAGTTTCATCTAAACTGTACAAATTGTTGTTTTCTTTACTTTAGAACGAGACATTTAAGTTTTAACTACATTATATTTACATACTTTATATTTACATCAGGAGCGGGTCCTCTCTACAGAGGCAGCCATGTTTTTTTACAGTAGCCCAAACTGGACAAACTAAACCTTTTGAGTTTCTATGACAAGTGAAGCTACCACAGGTTCTGTTTCATGTCTGGAAGGGGAGGGTGAGGTGAGGGGTGTTCAGCTGCAACATGACACTTCACCACTAGATGCCACTACATTCTACACACTGAACCTTTAACATGAAATCATGATGTCTGACCTCAGAGTCTCCAGTCGACAGGTTGGACTCTGTAGAAAACCACACAGCTCCTTCACTCCTGAGTCCTGCAGGTCATTTAGTCTCAGATCCAGTTCTCTCAGATGAGAGGGGTTTGACCTCAGAGCTGAAGCCAGAGAAGAACAGCTGATCTCTGACAGTCTGCAGCCCCACAACCTGAATAAAGAATAAAACTTAACTGTAAATTAAACTGAGTTCATGTGTGAAAATAACATACAAACATTAATGTCAGCACAGACTCATAACTTGGAAGATAAATATGAAATCAGACATGTTGGACTAAAATCGAGTCCTGATTCAGTAAAAATATATTATTTGGACCCGGTCTCTGTCCTGCAGATCAGTTTAGGAAATCCAGAACTAAACTCAATGTTTTAACAAGTAGCTGAATATTTAAAATGTCACAGATTAATTAATGAATGGATTCAACTTATGTATGAAGAGGAATTATGTTAAATTAGAATTAAATAAGATCAATTGGGTATAAATGCTGTTTTATAGATATGAGATCTACAAAAGTCAGTCAGTGAACTGACCTCAGAGTCTCCAGTCGACAGGTTGGACTCTGTAGAAAACCACACAGCTCCTTCACTCCTGAGTCCTGCAGCTTGTTGTTACTCAGATCCAGTTCTCTCAGATGAGAGGGGTTTGACCTCAGAGCTGAAGCCAGAGAAGAACAGCTGATCTCTGACAGTCTGCAGAGACTCAACCTGGATAAATAAATAAGAATATTTGAATGTGTCCTCCTGTTGTTGTGGATCGTCATCATGTCAACACAGACTCTCAACATGCTGCTGACCTCAGTCCAGTCTGTGACCTGAAGATAAATATCAGATCAGACATGTTGGACCATTGTTTCATTCATCACCTTCTTCTCTGTGTGTTTGGTCACTGAGCAGGTTTGTGTAATTAAACACTGTTTAAAGTAGGGATGGCTCCTGACAGTCACTTCCTGTTTGTTTCTATACATATCAACTGTCCAACGTGTTTCAATAACAATGTGTCTTATTTTGAAAACCTGAGGAGGACGAGTGCTCGGCCTCAGTCCACATGTTATTTACTGACACTTTCTTAGTGATCAGGAGCAGGTGAGTGCAGGTGAATGGAGTTGATGAGGAGGACGTGACTGACAGGCTGGGTGAGGGACAGATGACTGAGCGACAGTGAGCAGAGCAGAACTGAGACAATTTAAATAAATAATGACCGAATAAGAAAGAAAGTTGGAAAAGTGAAAAAGGATTTAAGGACCTCAGAGTCTCCAGTCGACAGTTTGGACTCTCCAGTCCAGAACACAGCAGCTTCACTCCTGAATCCTGCAGCCTGGTTCCACTCAGATCCAGTTCTCTCAGATGTGAGGGGTCTGACTTCAGAGCTGAGGCCACGACTTCACAGTGAGTCTCTGAGAGTCCACAACCACCGAGTCTGTAATTAAAGAAAATATCTGTTAGAATAAAATCAGAAAACACAACATTCATACAAAACGTGATCATGTGACCCTCACCCTGGTAAATCCCCTTTTTGCCTCATGAACATGTTAAAAACTCCTCAAGAGAATCCTTTCAGATTTGGTACAAGCGTTCATTCAGACTGACAGAGGAACTCATTAGATTCAGGTGGTCAAAGGTCAAAGGTCAAGGTCACACAACATGTTTCTGGCCTCTTGAACATGATGTCTCAAGTCTGTCTTTAGGGATTTCTTCACATTTTGACCAGTTGGACTCAAAGATAAACTGATTAGATTTCAGGTGGTCAAGGTCAAAGGTTACAGTGACCTCATATTATTGTGTGAATGCAACATGTCAGGTGAACTGGAGGGACTGACACTGCACTGGTTGGTGGTGGCGTACAAACGCAGGGTGGGAATTCTAGTTTGACCAGAAAGAAGAATAAACGATATTTCTAGTTCTGCTTCTTCAGTTTAAAGGAACAGTCAGTGATTCTCATCCTAAACACAGAGAAGCTGTGATTTATCTGATTAATCATCATTTCTAAATGCATATAAACATATAACAGTTTCATTAAGCAGGAATGAAATTAATATAATTATTTAAAAATATATATATATATATTTTTAAATAATTCTCATCCTAAACATATAACAGTCAACCTAACAAATGGATCTGTAGTGTTTGTTAGGGTAGTGTTGGGACCTGTTTTTTTGTGAGACAACACTTCGGTATCACATGTTCAGTCAAAAGCCTGAAGCTCCCATCAACGTCACACAGAGGTGTGAAAACCCCCCCAGGGACACAGGTTTCAACTCCCATTGGTCACTCTGGACCCCATGACCTGTGAGGTCACCGGGCCAATATAAGGCCTGTTCCTCCTCTTCTGTCTCTTCTGCCTCTTCCTACAACCTTCCACAGGAGGGAAGGCTGTCGAGCCTCTTCTCCAGCTCACATCTTCTCTTCCCATCCAACTCTTCGAGAGGAGCACAAAGGTTCAGCTTCCAGCTCATCTCACCAAGGAAACCTCCTCGCCCTCCAAGCTCTACCAACCTCCTAGCAGCGACTCGATGTCCTGCTTGCAAACTTCAACCAGCAACTGAGCTACACAGCTCAACAGAATCACTAAACCAGCCAGAAGACTTCACAAAACTTCGAACTGCACAGCAACATCCTTTTTCTCCTTTTCACGGACAGGTAACACAACTGAGCTTAATAATTATACTAGGCTAAGCAAGACTGTTTATTCGATTCTGTGTGATGTTTATAAGTTTGATTTGTGGTGTTGTGATATTTTGGGTACAAGTTATTGAGAAAGTAATGTTAGTCTGTTATGCTCTTCACAGTCTTTTGTTGCATCCAATCTAGTAACTTCCTCTAATTTGGCACACACACAGACACACGCATAACTCTTCACCTCATTATCCCTACAGGTCGTAAACATTCCAATAGGTAAGGGTGTTATCTCTTTGGCCAGCCGCCATTTTGGAAGCACACAGACACACAGCCACACACACGTATACTCATATACACATCTTTGTTTAGTAATTACACTGTTAGTAATTTGTGTTTTTATACTTTATTATATTCATAATAAATGTTTTACTTTCACAAATGCTTTTTTATTAATGTTGCATAAGTGAATTTTGCCAACCTCTACACTGTCAAGAACTCCATATCCTTCATCCTTCAGCTAACTATCTATATGGTAATTTTGGTTATAGTTATTAATTTAATTGTTAATCAGAGTTCCAAATTTGTAGTGAGTACTTTTATGAGACTTATTCAATAAATTGGCTATCTTTTCCCTTCCTTTGAAGGGTGGTGCCCCAAGGTAACTTTAATCAATTAAAGTTATTATTTAATATTAATAATAAAATATTAATATTTAATATTTTATTTTGATAACCAACAGCTGCTTTCTTTCTTGTTCCTTTGTCTCTTTTATTTTCTGATTCACAGACTTTACGTTTGATTTCCTGACATATTGAACATCACTTCTCCAGCTGTCACTCACTTCCACTATGTTTACAGAACAAGGACTAAACCATTAGTTCGTAGGGGTGAGACAGGTGACCTCAGGCCTTCAGTCAATCAATCCATTTAGTCAACCAGTTTCATTAAGCACTTAGAAATGAAATGAATATAATTAATTATTAATATATATATTTTAAATCATTAAGGCTTTTCAAGGAACCCCCTCCTGCACACACACACACACACACACACACACACACACACACACACACACACACACACACACACACACACACACACTCCAGCCAGTAGCCACTTCTCCTTTAGCGGTCTCAGGGGCCTGGAGCCAATCTCAGCTGACACTGAATCTCAGTCTCCAATCAACCTAACTCCGATCTACATGTCTTTGGGTTTGTGGAGGAAGCTGGAGAACCCAGAGAAAACCCTGCAGACACCAGGAGAACCTCCTCCTCACAGAAAGGCTGCACTAACAGTGTTGACCACTGCAACACCATGCTGCCCCAAACAATGAGAACCATTTAACACTGAGTGGATTTGAAGAACGACTCATCTCCACTGATTGAACATGTTATTGATCATGTCTGGACTCACAGAGCCTTCCTGCAGTTCCTCACAGCTGGGATCAGTCTCTGTCGACCCTGGTATGATGTGTTGAACTTCTCCAGGTCCAACTCATCCAGAACCTCCTCTGACATCTGCAGCATGTAGGCCAGAGCTGAGCAGTGGATCTCAGAGAGTTTCTCCTTTGATCTGTTCTTTGACGTCAGGAACTGTTGCATCTGCTGATGAACTGAGTGGTCGTTCATCTCAGTCAGACAGTGGAAGATGTTGATGCTTCTGTCAGGAGAAATGTCATCACTCTGCATCTCCTTCAGGTTGTTGATGACTCTCTGGATGATCTCTGGATTGTTCTCTGTCCGACCGAGCAGGCCTCCTAAGACTCTCTGGTTGGACTCAGACTGACGTGAAGGAAGCGAACAAACAGGTCCAGATGACCATTTGTACTGGTGAGGGATTTCTCCATGGTTCTCTTCAGGAGGTCATCCAGGGAGAAGGTACTGTCTGTGTTCCCATATGTTCCCAAGAAGTTGTTGAGTTCTTCTGTGTTCCTCTTGGTGTAACAGTGGAACATGTAGACTGCAGCCAGAAACTCCTGAACGCTCAGATGAACAAAGCAGTAGACTGATTTCTGGAAGATCACACACTCTCTTCTGAAGATCTCAGTACAAACTCCTGAGTACACCGAGGCCTCGGTGACATTAAGACCACACCGCTCCAGGTCTTCTTGGTAGAACATGATGTTTCCTTCCTCCAGATGTTTAAGTGCCAGCCTCCCCAGCTTCAGGAGAACGTCCCTGTCAGCCTCCGTCAGCTGCTGTGGTGTCGTCTCATGTCCCTCACCGTACTTGTTGTTCTTCCTCTTTGTCTGAACCAGCAGAAAGTGTGAGTACAGGTCAGTCAGGGTCTTGGGCAGCTCTCCTCTCTGGTCTGTGGTCAACATGTGCTCCAGAACCGTAGCACTGATCCAGCAGAAGACTGGGATTTGACACATGATGTGGAGGCTCCTGGACGTCTTGATGTGTGAGATGATTCTGCTGCACAGCTCTTCATCACTGAATCTCCTCCTGAAGTACTCCTCCTTCTGGGCGTCAGTGAAGCCTCGTACTTCTGTGACCCTGTCAACACATGTAGGAGGGATCTGATTGGCTGCCGCAGGTCTGGAGGTTATCCAGACGAGAGCCGAGGGAAGCAGATTCCCCCGGATGAGGTTTGTCAGCAGCACGTTGACTGATGACCTCTGTGTGACATCAGACACAAGCTTCCTGTGGTTGAAGTCCAGAGAAGGTCTGCTTTCATCCAGGCCGTCCAAGATGAACAAAGGTTTACAGACAGCGAGCGTCTCGGCCGTGAGCTTCTGTAACGCTGGATGGAAAACACGGAGCAGCGTGAGAAGACTGTGCTGCTGGTCTTTCACCAGGTTCAGCTCCCTGAACGAAAGCACAGTCAGCAGACCCACATCTTGGTTTTCTAAACCCTCTGCCCAGTCCAGAGTGAACTTCTGCACCGAGAAGGTTTTTCCTAACGCCAGCCGTTGGTCAGGACGACTCTGATGCTGCTCTGCTGGTCAGTTGAGGCTTTAAAGATGTCGTGGCACTTGATGGGAGTGTCGTGGAGGCTCTTCATCTTGGAAGCCGTCTCAAGCTGCCTCACCTCATGTTGAGTATTAACCTCTTCACTCTGTCCCTCTGTGATGTAGAGCTCAGTGTAGATCCTGTTGAGGAGGGTTCTACTTCCTGTTTCATCAGTTCCTTCAGTCACTTGTTCACATCTCCTCCTCACACTGAGCTTATGTTCATCTAAAACCTCCTGCAGACCACAAGCTGCTGAAAGACAAGAAACAATGTCAGAGACAGAGAATCTGAGAATCTGCTGACTGTTTTCATCAGATACAGAAAAACTACAGAAAATAAAAGCTTTTTAACTTTGTGCTTTTATAACGATGTTAAATGTTGATGCTGTATGAAGGAACAAAATAAAACAACCTGTGCTGTTGTCAGAAGTGAAGACATCAGCAGACACATGTACAGTGCTGCTCTGACCGGCTGTCTGAGCTCCAGCTCCTGTTCTGGATCTTTTTCCACACTGGGGACAGGAGGAGTCTCCTGAAGAACCAGACTGGTCCCAGTACGAGGTGATGCACTGTCTGCAGAACCAGTGTCCACAGCTGGTGGAGACTGGATCCTTCAGGACGTCCTGACACGAAGCACAGCAGGACGACTGCTCCTCCTCAGAAACATGACTCCTCTTCCTCTCCCTGTGAAGACATTTCCTGATAAGTCACATGTCCCAGTCACAGGTTGTCATTACTTCTGTCAAGGAGGTTTTGTTTTCACCCAGTATGTTTGTGTGTTGGTTGTTTTGTTCGTTAGTGGGATTACAAAAACCACTGAACAGATTACCAGTAAACTTGGTGGAAGTATGTGGTTTGTGAACCAGAACGGGGGTTCACAAACATGTTTTTATTCAGAACACATCATTCACTGGTTCATTCTCTGAGGATTCAGTTTGCAGGTTCACATGTTTGTAGCAGGTCTCTTACTTTGTGTGTGAGGGTCCAGGTTCATTACTGAAGTTTGGAGGCTCAAACATGGACCGGTCACTCTTCAGAGACACACAGCTGAACCCTGGAGACTCTGCTCTGTCCTCCTCTTCCTCCTCATAACCACTCATCTTCAGTCTGAGAGGAAAAACACTGTGAGGTCAAACACACACAATGAAGCCAGGTACGTAAACTCAGTGTTTCTTCAAATATAACTGGCTTCAGTAAGTTTTTTTGATAAATCAACTACATTAAAGTGAATTAATACAAGATCATGAAGTTCACGTGTCCTTCAACACCCTGCCACTAGGAGAAGGAAACTCAACATCTAGTGTTAATGTCATAAAGGCTGGAAATGAATTACAGATCTTTATAGACAGTAACACTGAGAGCACATCAGTCAGCAGCTTGAAGCAGCACTCTGTATCTCCACCCAGTTCTATGGCTTTGTGCCCAAATGAACGTCAAACACAAGCTCTTCAACTTTATATTCACTTTAAAACTCACACAAAATCAGTATAAAGTTAAAAAACTACATTTATAGTGTTGTTATATAGTACAGATGTTTTAGATTTATGTTTATATATATATATATATGTGTACCTGTGTCTGCAGGTCGATGTCTCTCACTCCTCAGCCAGTGAGTCCAGAGCTTTACTGGGATCCACAGTGAAGACTCTCCACAGGTTGGTGACCACTGCTGTAACGTATGATTCTGAAAACACGTTCTGTTATTAAACACTTGATGAACAGACGTGATGAAGATAAAACATGAAACTGTGAGTTAACTCTGTTAATTAGTCCTTTGAAGGCTCTTTGTTCCACAGCTGCTGTTCACATCTGTCTCTGGGGATCCGATCACATGAAACTACGTCTGTCACCAGGTGTGAACTGACAAACTTAGAGTCGTGTGATCAGCAGACGGATGTTAACAGCAGGTGTGAGAGTGTGACAGTAAAACTTTCAGAAAGTTGTGTTCACACTCACCTGCTCACTTTTCTTCCTTCTGCTCATCCCAGTGAAAATGGAGTCTGACACCTCCCTGTTCTCAGGCTCCTCCACCGGGTTGAACCAGTTCAAAGTCCAGTTCACAGTTAATTTTTATTGGGATTATGATGTAGATAACAAACTTACGATCACACACACACACACACACACAGATTATTATTCTGCAGAAACCGATTTACTGTGATCAACTGAAACGTGAGTATTTAACGTCACATCTGCATTTGAAGAGCAGCTGTTTAAAGTAGCATTACGTCTCCTCAAGCTCTTTATTCAGAGTATTGGTGTTAATGTGTTACAGTGAAAACTAAACTTGTCGGCTACATTCAGTTTTTACATCGTTAATCTTTGGCAGATTTTACTGAATCTGTCATTCGTGTGTTAAATAAGTGGACATGCAGAATAATGTTTGTTTATCACATGAAAATAAATTATAGGAAGTGTAACTTTACTAGAATAGACAGTCACATAGAGAACCTGAGGCTGATGTCCACCTATTTCCTAAGATGAAGTGAAGTGATTATGATCTGATGAACTTTGAAGTAATAAACTTTTATTTTTACCATGTAACATGAGACAGAAGTGGAATCCAACCAGACTGAACACTGAGTCATCACTTCAACACTGACTCCAGGTACAGACCTGTTTTCATAACTTACTAACAATCAAAGCAAAGGATTGCACATAATACATAATGCATTAAATGATATATGCAATACTATTAATGTGGAAGAACTCCATACTGCACATTCATTGTCTTGGTAGTGCACAGTTTAATACAAAACCATATTCAAATACATAGTTGAATATCCACAGAAAAGAAGGACACAAACTTTGTTTATAAGTAACACTTCCTCTACAATAATACCATACTTTTATGTTTCCTGTCATTTTATTAGGGACGGACGAGCCTGAAGGACGCAGCTGTGCTGACCGTGTTCTGTCTCTTATGGCAAAGAAGAAAAATAAAACACAGGTCCTCTTTAGTTAAGGGAGGAAAACATGAAGTGTTGTGCAGATGAAGCTGGTGCAGGTCGTCCTCATGTTGACCAGCCTGAAGCTGCTGATCTCCACCATGTTGCTGCTGCCACAGTGGATGCTGAGGACATCAGGTGCTGCAGTGCTTCATGTACTGAAAAGAAGAAACTCACTATAAAGGATGTTTTATGTTGTGTATGTTCCAGCAAAGACTGGTTCTTACAGTTTATTCTGTGTTCAGCAGGTGGAAGCTCCACAGATTTCAGACAGAACCGATGTACTGGGCTCTGGGTTTGTACCCTCATGGTTAAATGCACATATTGTAAGTCACTTTGGATAAAAGCATCAGCTAAATGAAATGTAATGTGCTGAAAGAAATAAAACATTGTACAAATAGATAAAATGTCTTTCTACCTCATCTGTAATATTCAAGGTGATAATCTCTCACAGAGCTGTTGATAACAGTCCACATCAAGTCTCTCCACTTCTCTCAGTGTGAAAACATAATTATACAATAAATATGAGAACCAACAGTGGTGTGTGGAGATTATAATCTTATCTAAACTGTCTAATTCACTGTAAATTCCATAACAGGCTAAATAAACAAGGTGGCAATAGTAATGGTGGTTATACCAGCCTGTATCAGAACATGCAACTTACACATGTAGCGTATTCATATTAACTTATTAACTTATTAAAATTAAAATCAAGTCACAACCAAACACACGACTCTGTAGTAGTGTAGTTAATTTGCTTCAATCTGTTCATCACACGTGTTAAATAAACGGTAACTTTATAACAATTACATATTAAAACCACTTGAGGCATATAAGCATATGATTATGATAATAGATAAAGCAATAGGTTTTGTTGTTGTGTAGTTTCAAGGTTACTTACCTCTCGTGAGTTCGTTGGAAAGATCGCGACCATCCTGAAGCAGCAACACCGCAGCGCTAGCCGGTTAGCAGGAGCAGGTAGCATGTAGCCTAGCTCCTTAGCCTGAGCTAACCAGGTAACGTTGAGCTCTGTGGGCGTGGCTCAGCTGTCAGTCTTCACTCGCGCTCCTCCTCTTTGCCCATTTATTGGTTAGCCAGGAACTAGGAGGAGTCAGCACCGGCAAGATGGCGCCGGGTGAACGCCTACTACTAGCCTCATTTTCACTCTTCAGAAACCAACGGGTGACGTCACGGACCCTACGTCCATCTATATATACAGTCTATGGTCTTCATCTGTGATTAAAGGAATCCTCATTTGATAGGAATCCTCCTTTGATCAACTTCAGTCATACTAGTGTAGAATGACACAGATCATAGGAAATTAGCTCACCTATTTAAGAGAAACATTTGTCAGTGGAACCAGACACGACGACCGTGAGCCAACGTCAGACACACGAGAAACTTCTCTCCAGTGACTTTCGACCAAGACAAGAGAATACTCTACAAAAACTTTTGTACACAGCTACAGAAGAAAGTACTCGACAGGAACCTTCTTGCTACACTGCAGCACCTGTTAATCGACATGGAGAGGATCAACAGCTCAGGAGATGAGCCACACAAGTGCAACTTGAGCAAAATGCTCTGCCGAGAACTCAAGGACTCGCATAGGGAGATCCAGGAGCTGGTGGCTGAAAACGCCCGTCTGAAGGAGCTGGAGGCTGAAAGCGCCCAGCTGGAGGAGCTGGAGGCTGAAAGCGCCCATCTGAAGGAGCTGGAGGCTGAAAGCGCCTGGCTGAAGGAGCTGGAGGTAGTAAACGGCCGACTGGAGGCTGAAAATGCCTTGCTGAAGGCTGAAAGCGCCCATCTGAAGGAGCTGGAGGCTGAAAGCGCCCGGCTGAAGGAGCTGGAGGTAATAAACGGCCGACTGGAGGCTGAAAATGCCTTGCTGAAGCAGCTGGAGGCTGAAAGCGCCCGTCTGAAGGAGCTGGAGGCTGAAAGCGCCTGGCTGAAGGAGCTGGAGGTAGTAAACGGCCGACTGGAGGCTGAAAATGCTTTGCTGAAGGCTGAAAACGCCCGGGTGAAAGACCTGGAGGCTGAAAACCAACGGCTGGAGAAGCTGAGGGCTGAAAACGCTGCTCTCAAATTGCAGATCACCATGACAAATATTTCCAGGGGAGAAGAGAGGAAGAAGATGGGCGAGAAGTTGGAGTCTTCTGCCTCACTTCTGTTGAAGTCCAAAGGCGACGTGACCAGCTTGATTCAGCTCGTGGAGTCTGAAAAAGCCAAAGAGAAGGAGCTGGAGAAGGAGCTCAGGAACATGCACATGAGGCTTAAAGTAAAAGAGGTCGAGGTCGTCTCCCTGAATGCAGACCTGAAGCTCCAGGAGGACAAGCTGCAGCAATACATCCTCAAAAATGAGGGCAGGTCCGAGGAAATAGAGGAGCTGCAAAAAAAAAATAGAGCCTTAGATGAAAGGTGGTCCACCGAGCACAAGGAGTCCCTAGAAAAGGAAATCAAGCTGGAGGACGACATCAAACTCCTGATCCAGCAGAACATTGTGCTTCAGGTACCATTACACCAACTCATTCTGATTGAATAATATTGGATTGTTGATTTGTTTCCGATTCAGACTTTGAAAAGAAAAGAGTGAAACTTATGTTGTCTCTGTCTTTTCAGGAACAGGCCTTGAGGACCGACAGCTACAAGGAGAGGGTCAAGAAGGAAAAAAGGAGAAGAAAGAAAGAAGAAGAGGAGAAGGAGAGAGAGGATGAAGAAAGAAAGAAGAAGGAGGAGGAGATGAAAAAGGAAAGGAAGAAGGATGAGGAGATGAAAAGAAAGAAAGGAAGAAGGAGGAGGAGATGAAAAAGAAAGAAAGGAAGAAGGAGGAGGAGATGAAAAGAAAGAAAGGAAGAGAGAGAGAGAGGAGAATGAGGAGAATGAGGGACGACGAGGAGGAGGTTCCCTGTTTTCTCTTCAACTTCAAACCCTCCTAATCTCCTCTCCCATCCTTTCTCTCCCTCTGCCCTGTCAATCATCCCTCATCCCAGCTCCCCACTACCTTACACCTTAACCCCCTCCTCACCCTCCATCTACCTGTATGTGTTAGAAAATAAAAAAGAAGGATCTATCATAACAGTGACCTTTCCTCTGTCTAGTGATTCCAGAAAGCTCTGTCAGTACGTGACTTGTATATCTCAAGAACTGTTCTTCTTATCAGCTACACACATGTTTATTCAAAGGCCGATTGAAGAGCAGTTTTTGTGACTGTTGTGATTTATTTTTTAATAAACTTTGAATAAACAGACAACCAGCGCTGTGGCTGATGTTTGGTCCACAATCAAAATGATGAAAACCAAACATTTATATGTAAAACCATAACGGGGGGGGGGCATGATGCACAAAATATCCTTGTTCGCAGATGATGTTCTTTTGTTTATTAGGAATCCAGTATCATCTCTTCCTGCTCTCATGCAACGTCTGAGGAACTTTGGGGAAATCTCCAGGTACAAGGTCAATGAGGGGAAATCAGAAGCAGTGATGATCACAGGAGACCGGCCCCGACAGTTAGACGGAGAGACGGAATTCAGACGGTCTAAAAAGGGCTTTAGGTCCTTGGGGGTCATTCTGACTCCTAACTCTTCTTCATCATACAAAGCTTATTTTGATAAACTCATTTCTCAGATAAGAAATGACCTAGAAAGATGGGGGAAGCTCCCCCTGTCTTTAGTGGGTAGGGTGGAGACCATCAGGATCAATGTATTGCCAACGATGCTGTTTCTCTTTTGCTCGCTTCCTATCACCGTCCCAGTGTCTACATTTAAATTCCTGGACAGGCTTATTTCTGAATTCATATGTCAGAATAAAAGGCCCAGATTAAGACTGAAAGTCCTTCACTCAGACAAAGAGAAGGGTGGCTTAGCATTGCCCCATTTCAGAAGCTACTACTGGGCATCACAACTTTGAATATTGGTCTCATGGATGAGGCTCGATATGGAAACAAAATGGGCACATATAGAACAAAGCTCTGTAACTAATATATCTATTTCGGCCCTCCCTTTCGTGGAGGCAAAAGTACGGTGAAAATTTAAGATTCAAAGTGAAAAATGTTGAATTTGCCATTGTCGTTATCTAGGGCAACTTAAATAGCTTCTATTTGTGACTTTCTGCCAGCAAAACTGGACAGTGGTTTTAGTGGGTGGGCAAGGAAAGGTGTGACCACGATATACCAGCTACTGGAGGGAACGACTCTCAGGCCGTTCTCACAACTTCAGATCCAATATAGCATTTTGCCTAATGAGGTGTTCAGATGTTTTCAAATCCGACATTATCTGACGACACATAAGGAATGGGATGGAACTAAAAGATCACAGACAGATTTTGAACAGTACTGGATTGATGTGGTGGAGAATGAGATATTTCACCACTGGTAATAGCTAACTATGACAAGAAGTCTAGCCCCCTCTGCTGGGGAGGATGTGGATTAACAGGAGACTTCTCACACATCTTTTGGGATTGCCCAAAACTACGAGTATTCTGGAAGAAGGTAATGAGTGAAATTGGAGAGATTTTAAAATGTTGAAAATATGACTTGAACCACAGGGGCTGGTTTTAGGGAACATACCTTCAAGTGGGTTGGGAAACAACTAAATGTGTATGTGCAGAGCCCTGGTGTTAACAGCCCACAACATGATCACAACAAACTGGCTCGAACCCCCGCCACCTGCCTGGGACCAATGGACCCAAAGACTCAGCGAACAGCAAAACTACAATTCAGGATGGACATTTATTCAGAGGAATGGTCGTCTGTCATGAGGTATTTAGCAAAGTGAACATATTGTATCTATTGTAGTATTTTTTTTGGACACTTTGGAATATGAATGTAACCCCTCAACTCATTACATGTCTCATGCCATTGCATTGGTAACTTTTCTTTTGTATTTTAAGACCAAGTCTATTTGTGTGTAAGTTAAACTGTGAGACTCACTGTCAAGGAACTTGTTTTAATAAATGTAAAAAAACAAAAACAGACATGGTTGTAAACAGTGGTGACACGACACAGTGACACTAGACAATAAGTGTCGGGCCTCATTTACCAAAATTAAATCATTTGAAGCTGAGATTTTCGACCTTCTACCGTTAAACAGTGAAACATGGAAAGTGAGAAACTCAAACTCAGGTCAGATCCATCACCTGCGACTTCACAGAGAAGATCTTATCTGACGTCATTCAATAAAACACCGTGAAATAACATCGTTAAAATTTAGACTGTAAGTAAAGATGAAGCCAAATGATCTGCATAGCCCCCTGGTGGCTGGCTGCAGTATAGGTCATAAACCCCGCCTCCTCCATGTGTCTGATCAGCTGATTATTGAATCACAAATTCTCGCTGTGTTGTCGCTGTGAGACGTGACGGACGACATGTCGCTCACCAACCAATCACCGCTTGACGTTTCCATGGATACAATATTCTGGTATCAACCAGATTAGGAAAAATAATCCGAATAAAACACTGAAGTATAAACAGTATGTTCTGATGACCTGAATAAGATCATACTCAGAATAATCAACAATCATTGATAAATCATTACAACGTCCTGTCGGAGTTTACACAACATCTGGACATCCGACAGTTACAAGTGATGACATCATGTCCTGGACGTAGTGAGGTCTGTGCGTGAAGTACGATCACAGACTGGATATAAATGATTCTTCTGCAGTTCATCACGTTGTGGATTGAAAAATGTCACTTTAAGGGATATTCCCTCGTTTCCTTTTATTTCATGTACATTTGTGAATAAATGTCGATGAGTGTGATCTTATTGTCCGATGTTGTATAAACGCTGTACATGAAAGAAAGTCCACTTGTATAAAACCTTCTATCCCTTTGTACATGAGCAGGAACATGCAGATCAGTTATGAACATGTGTGAAGAATCCAGAGAGAATGAAAATCATCAAAATGTGAGTTCACATGTTTTTCATTAGTAATTTTTCTGCACATAACTTTGAAATATTTACGACTTTGACTTTTGTGCGTCAAAGGACAGAGCAGCAGCAGATCCAGTGATGATGCTGTGTCACATCCACAGGAACACACAGGGAGGATGGTGGACTGGACTCTGTGTGACAGCTGATCTCAGAGCAGCTCACCTCCTCTGATTCCTCTGGAGCTCTGTCTCCACTCTGCCTCCCAGCAACAAGGCCCAGTCAGAGCCGCTCTACACACAAGCTGCTGCTGCTTCAGCCTCTGGATCCTCAGGACACAGCTCAGCCTCCGTCCACACACACTGTCCTCTTCACACTCACCTCCACTAAGATCACAGCCTCCATCTGTTCAGAGAAGAAGACATCAGTGTTACAGAGACTCACTTCATCAGCTGTGAGTCAGTGATGCAGCACATCCAGTAGAAAGAGCAGCAGGGACTTCAGTCCTGTTCAGAGGTGGAGCAGCTTCCTCTCTGCTTCATGTTCACGTGTTGGAATGAACACGCTAAGAGCTAAGTGTGTTTCCTCTGCATGTCAAAGTGCAGAGTGGACACCTGAGAGGTGGATTTACTGCTGTTACAGGTGAAGACATGTTTCACTGTGTGAGCACGTGCACATAAAAGGGGCGGGGTTTACTGCGTATGACCAATCACAGACATGGACAGTTTGACTGACAGCAGAGCCTCATATTTCACAACGAGGATCAAACTGTTCTATAATAAAAATCAGAGGAGAACAAACACATGATCCAGAATAAAAGAAACTCAGTTACAGCTGCTAAATGCAGGAAGAACAGCTGGTAAAACATCTGTGATTGTGTCAATGTGTAAGTTACAGCGCCCCCTGGTGGCATTTGGTAAAAATATATTACGTGACCACGATATAATAACGTGTGTGAACGAGATAAATAACTCGAGGCCACGAGATCTGAATCTGTTGTTTACTAACAAGACGAGTGGAAGAGAAGAAGATTCTTGATGAGAAACGTTTGAATCCCAGGATGTGACACACAGTGTCTCACTGTCTCTGAGGACACACACTGTCTCACTGTCTCTGAGGACACACACTGTCTCACTGTCTCTGAGGACACACACTGACTCTGAGGACACACACTGACTCTGAGGACACACACTGTCTCACTGACTCTGAGGACACACACTGTCTCACTGTCTCTGAGGACACACACTGACTCTCAGGACACACACTCTCTCAATGTCTCTGAGGACACTCACTGACTGAGGACACACACTGACTCTGAGGACACACACTGTCTCCTGGAGGACACACTGACTCTGGAGGACAATAAAACTGTCTCACTGACTCTGAGGACACACACTGTCTCTGAGGACACACACTGACTCACTGACTCTGAGGACACACACTGACTCTGGAGGACAATAATACTGTCTCTGAGGACACACACTGACTGGGAGGACAAACACTGTCTCACTGACTCTGAGGACACAGCCACTGACTCTGAGGACACACTGACTCTGAGGACACACTGTCTCAGTGTCTCTTAGACACACACTGTTTCACTGACTCTGAGGACACACACTGACTTTGAGTGACACAGTCTGAAGACACACACTGACTCTGAGGACACACTGTCTCAGTGTCTCTTAGGACACACACTGTCTCACTGACTCTGAGGACACACACTGACTCACTGAATCTGAGGACACACACTGTCTCTGACGACACACACTGACTCTGAGGACACAGTCTGAAGACACACTGACTCTGAGGACACACTGTCTCAGTGTCTCTTAGGACACACACTGTCTCACTGACTCTGAGGACACACACTGACTCACTGAATCTGAGGACACACACTGACTCTGAGGACAAACACTGTCTCACTGACTCTGAGGACACACACTGTCTCACTGACTCTGAGGACAAACACTGTCTCACTGACTCTGAGGACACACACTGTCTCACTGTCTCTGAGGACACAGTGTCTCTGAGGACACACACTGTCTCACTGTCTCTGAGGACACACACTGACTCTGACGACAAACACTGACTGAGGACACACACTGTCTCACTGTCTCTGAGGACACACACTGTCTCACTGACTGAGGACACAGTGTCTCTGAGGACACACACTGTCTCACTGACTTGAGGGACAATAATTGTCTCAGAGGACACACACTGACTTCCTTCCGAGGACACACACTGACTCTGAGACACACTGTCTCTGGAGGACACACACTGTCTCTGAGGACACTGGAATCTGGAGACACACACTGTCTCTGAGGACACACACTGACTCTGAGGACACAAACTGTCTCACTGACTCTGAGGACTCACTGACTCTGGAGGCACACACACTGACTCCTGAGGACACACACTGTCTCTGGAGGACACACACTGACTCTGAGGACAAACACTGTCTCACTGACTCTGGGAGGACACACTGACCCCTTGAGGACACACTGACCCCTGAGGACACACTGTCTCAGTGTCTCTCTAGGGTCACGGCACTGTTTCACTGACTCTGGAGGACAGCTACACTGACTGAGGACAATAGCTCAAAGACACACACTGACTCTGGAGAGGACATACCTGCCCCAGTGTTCCCAGACACACACTGTCTCACTGACTCTGAGACACACACTGACTCACTGAATCTGAGGACACACATCACTAGTCTCTGAGACACACACTGACTCTGAGGACACACAGTCTGAAGACACACACTGACTCTTGAGGACACACTGTCTCAGTGCTTAGGACACACACTGTCTCACTGACTTGAGGACACACTGACTCACTGAATCTGAGGACACACACTGACTCTTGGAGGACACACACTGACTGAGGACACACATTGTCTCACTGTCTCTGAGGACACAGACTGTCTCATTGGTTCTGAGGACACACACTGACTCTGAGGACACACACTGCACTGAGTAATACACACTGCCCCCACCGCCCTGAGGACACACACTGACTCTGATGACACACTGACTCTGGAGGGACACACTGGGTTCTGGAGGACACACACTGAATCTGAGGACACACTGTCTCACTGACTTGAGGTGACAAAAACTGTCTCTGAGGACATACACTGTCTCTGGAGGACACACACTGACTCTGAGGACACACACTGTCTCACTGACTCTGAGGACACACACTGACTGAGGACACGACTCGTCTCAGGGACACACACTGTCTCACTGGACTTGAGGACACACACTGTCTCTGAGGACACACTATCTCTGAGGACACACACTGACTGTGAGGACAGACACTGACTCTGGAGGGACACACACTCGGGTCCCTGAGGAGCACACACTGTCTCTGAGGACATTAATGTCTCTGGGAGGACACGATTGTGGTGGATACCCCTGACATCACCCTCAATAGAAACACATGGTTCCATTCTTCAGAAGCTGACTGAGTGCATTCAGTTTTGGGTGACAGGATGAGTCTGGAGATTGAGATGTTCTGGGTGAGTTAGAGATCAACTGAACCAACCAGACGCGATTTAAACTTCCCTTATCCGGGCCCCTTTGCTGAGAGTGTGCACCACACAACAGTGGAGAGTCACCGTGGTCAGTGCTGGAGCTTTACACGGTGGTTGATCTCCAACTTGAACTGGCAGGTTAGCCGCTCATCAGGTTACCATGGTGATTTACCCTGCTAAGAAGTGGACGAGTCGAGACTGAAAAAATCCAACCAGTTAACCTGATAACCACAAATCCTGCTTTTAGCACAGACCCTGATCTGTGATACTGACTGTGTTTAGTAAAATACTGATGAAAGCAGCGTGGACTGACTCAACCATCTACTGACCTCACAATCTGCAACACAGGTTGGACTCTGCTTTAGATCAAGCAGCTCCTTTCCACTCCTGAGTCCTGCAGGTTGTTTTTTCTGAGATCCAGTTCTCAGATGAGGAGGGGTTTGACCCTCAGAGTTGAAGCCAGAGAACAGCTGATCTCTGACAGTCTGCAGTCCTCCAACCTGAATAAGAATGTACAAAACTAAAACCAAATTAAACTGTTCATGTGGTGAAAATAACAGACACATATTCATGTGAGCACAGACTCATAACATGAAGATAAATATGAAACTGTGGACACAAAGCTAATTAAACGAACCTGATTCAGTAAAATATATTATTTGACCCGGTCTCTGTCCTGCAGATCAGTTTAGGAAATCCAGAACTAAACTCAAT
Organism: Hippoglossus stenolepis; assembly: GCF_022539355.2. Classification (NCBI taxonomy): domain Eukaryota; kingdom Metazoa; phylum Chordata; class Actinopteri; order Pleuronectiformes; family Pleuronectidae; genus Hippoglossus; species Hippoglossus stenolepis. Next base: position 1,959,703 of record NC_061483.1, read on the forward strand.
GTTTTAACAAGTAGCTGAATATTTAAAATGTCACAGATTAATACTTTAATGATGGATTCAAGTTAAGTGTATGAAGAGGAATTGTGTTAAATTAGAAATTAAATGAGATCAATTGGGTATAAATGTTGTATTATAGATGAACTGATTCCTTAGAGTCTCCAGTCGACAGGCTGACCTCTGTAGAAACCACACAGCCTCTTCCACTCCTGAACCCAGGTGGTTGTAGCTCAGATCCAGTTCTCTCAGATGAGAGGGTTTGATTCCAGAGCTGAAGCCAGAGAAGAACAGCTGATTCTGACAGACTGCAAGATCACAACCTAGACAATAATAATAAGAAGAACTATTGATATAGTACTTTTTAAAAACAGAGTTTACAAAGTGCTTTGAGTAGCAAAGCAAGAAAAGTAAATAAAAACTTTGAACCTATGTACATAAACTATAATAGAGATAATGAATGGCAACAAAAGTTGAAAAAGATAAAACACAATAAAAACACAACATCACATAAACAGTCTATAAAAACGTGCTTTAAGAAGTACTTTAAAGAAGTCACTGACTCTGCCCTATCTCCTCAGGGGCCGTCTAAAGCTTCTAGGGGCCCTGATGGTAAAAGCACGTCACGGTTTAGAAGCTAACCTGACTTTGGAACAGCAGGATCCACCTGAGGATCACAAGGCGCAGGAACATAGCAGGCTCAATAATTTTGAGATGTAGTTTGGGGCCAGATGCTTTTTAAAAGTGATCAGTAAATCTTAAAATCAATTCTAAAACGGACAGGAGCCAATGGAGAGAAGGAGATCTGGATGTCATGGTGTTTAATACCAGTGAGAAGCTTGCCATGCTTCTGAACTGGTTGGAGGCAGGAGAGTGACTTGGCTTCTTCCACAGAGGTGGAGGAGTTACAGTCACCTTATCTCTAGAGAAGACTAGTATAAAGTGGTATAAAGGATTAAACTTCACTGTAAATTAAACTGAGTCATGTGTGAAAATAAATGACTTTGACTAAACATCACTGGTTCCCGGTTTTCAGACCTGAAGTCTGAGCCGTTGTTCTGGCATTTTCTGAACTTTTCCGCAGCCTCCTAATAAAGTTTCGAGTGAGTCCAAGGTGGGAGAATAGAGCAGGTGAATGTCCGAGGATTCAGACAGTGGATCTGTTGATGACAATGCCGCCAAACACGTGACGGACGGGAAACTGGAAGAACACAAATATCTCAGGATGAAGAAGAGGAGCCAAACACGAGAAGACGAAGACGTCAACTTAAACACGAGAGATTCCAGATCTTTTGGTGATGAGGGCCGACGCCGGTGTGGATGAGCTGTAAACAACAACACTGATCTTTCCACAGCAGAATTTATACTACGTCTGGACCTCCTGCTGCTCCACTTGTTCTTCATATATGTGGAAGCCAAAACCTAGAAAATGTCCAGACACTATTTTACAGAGTCTATGACTGAAAACAGCTTGAAAGTCCTCGTGTCCTCTCGGGGTTCAGTTGTTTGTAATATGTAACTTCAATGCTCAGATGTCTCTAAATATCTTGCTGGAAATACCCAGGAGTCGTGACATGTGAACAAGTGACCACGTCACATGCAATTTACACCTGGAGACGTCACTAACCCTTCACAGTGAACCTGTAGCTTTTTTAAAAATTGTTTTTTAAATTATATTTAACTTCACAAAGAAAAAAAAAAGATGAAACTTACAATATAAACAAAAGCATAAAGTCAATAATCACAAAGGACAAAAAGAAAAAAAGAAAAGAAGCCAGACTCTACAGAGATAAGCTACAGCGTTACAGCCTCTACTAATTAATCATTCAGTAAATTAAAAATATAAAGCATATGGTGAGGAAAAGCCAGAATGGGTATCACGAAAAATTTGGGGTTTCATTCGGGAAATTAAGTTTCCTATAAATTGGGCCCTAAGTGCTCCCTAGATTTTTCTATGAAAACCCTACGCAAGCTCCGAAGCCTCCTGATGTATCCCTGAAACCAGTTCCATGAACCATCTGAGAAACAAGGAGCACCTGTAGCTTCATTCGCTGAGTATTATTCTCTTTGCAACTGGCATAGCAAACATAACGGTCTGCTGTACAGTGTGGTGCGCAAGAGAAGCTACAGAGCAGCCAACCAGGGCAACCAGCGCGTCAGGTTCAATCTGTAGATCATACATCTTAGAACACCATTTAAAAACATCGTGCCAGAAGGGAACAATCTCAGGACAAAACCAAAAGGTGGGGAGCGACACCATTTTAATTGTATTTACACGCCCTATAAGAGAGAGAGGCAAAGTCCTCCAAAAATCTAAATCTTTCTTCAGCTTGTCTAACTGAATAGTAAAATTATTCTGAAGTAAGAGTGTAGGATTTACAGGAATAGATAGACCCAAATAAGTAAACTGATCCCTGCTAATTCAAAGGGAAGAGATTCAAGAAAAAGAGGAACTGGATTTTCTGAAAGAGGAATAAATCCACTTTTCCGCCAATTAATGGAATATCCAGACAGGCTACCAAAACATTTAATTACTAGAGGACTGGAGGAAGGGATAATGGGGGTCCCACCCCCACCACACCTTAATTCCCCTAATACCAGTATGGTGCTGTATACTAATAGCCTGAGGCTGGAGTGCTAAGTTCAACAGCAGGTGACTGAGACAGCAGCCCTGCCTTGTCCCACGCTTCAGGTTAAAAGGTCATGACCTGTTCCCATTAGTGAGAATGACAGATGTAGGACAAGCATAAAGCATCTTGATGAGTGATAGAAAAATTCACCAATCCATAGTGTTCAATGTGGCGGCATATATTCCCATTCAATCTGATCAGCGACTGCTCTTGCATCTAACAAGATAACTACAGGCTTGTCATTTACTTTATGTTTTGCATACATTAGATTAAATAATCTCCGGGTATTAAAAAAAGAGAATCTGCCCGATACAAAGCCTGTTTGATCAGGATGTATTAATGAAGATGAATGCCTGCCCAGATAGTGGCCAACATTTTTGCGACCATTTTCTGATCATGGTTGAATAGACTGAGGGGTCTATATGCCAGCGGGTCTGAATCCTCCCTCCCTTTCTTAAGTATTATATTTACATACTTTATATTTACATCAGGAGCGGGGGTGTCTGTGCTGCAACATGACACTTCACCACTAGATGTCACTACATTCTACACACTGAACCTTCAACAATAAAACATGATGTCTGGACCTCAGATTCTCCAGTCAGGTTGGACTCTGTAGAAAACCACACAGCTCCTTCACCCTGAGTCCCAGGTCGCTTGTTACTCAGATCCAGTTCTCTCAGATGAGTAGTGGGTTTGACCTCAGAGCTGAAGCTGCAGAAGAACAGCTGATCTCTGACAGTCTGCAGCTATACAACCTGATAAAGAAACAGAATATTTGAATGTGTCCTCCTGTTGTTGTGGGTCGTCATCATGTCAACACAGACTCCTCAACATGTTGCTGACCTCAGTCCAGTCTGTGACCTGAAGATAAATATCAGATCAGACATGTTGGACCATTGTTTCATTTATCTCCTTCTTCTCTGTGTGTTTGGTCACTGAGCAGGTTTGTGTAATTAAACACTGTTTAAAGTAGGATGGTTCCTGACAGTCACTTCTGTTTGTTTCTATACTTATCAACTGTCCAAACTAGTTTACTAAGAATGTGTCTTATTTGAAACCTGAGGAGGACGAAAAGCTCGCCTCAGTCCACATGTTATTTACTGACACTTTCTTAGTGACTGTATGTGTGAGTGCAGGTGAATGGAGTTGATGAGGTGGACGGACTGACAGGCTGGGTGAGGACAGATGACTGAGGGACAGTGAGCAGAGCAGAACTGAGACAATTTAAATAAATAATGACCCAATAAGAAAGAAAGTTGAAGAGTGAAGAAGGATTTAAGGACCTCAGGAGTCTCCAGTCCACAGTTTGGACTCTCCAGTTCAGAACAACACAGCAGCTTCACTCCTGAATCCTGCAGCTCATTTCTACTGTGATCCAAAGTTCTCTCAGATGTGAGGTCTGACTTCAGAGCTGAGGCCACGACTTCACAGTGAGTCTCAGAGGTCACAACCACCGAGTCTGTAATTAAAGAAAATATCTGTTAGAATAAAACTGTGAAAACACAACATTCATACAAAAACGATCATGTGACCCCCACCCTGGTAAATCCCCTTTTGTCTCATGAACATATTAAAAACTCCTCAAGAGAATCCTTTCAGATTTAACTGCTGCTCATTCAGACTGACAGAGGAACTCATTAGATTCAGGTGGCTGTTGTCAAAGGTCAAGGTCACACAACATGCTTCTGGCCTCAACATGATGTCTCAAGTCTGTCTTTAGGGATTTCTTCACATTTTGACTCAAAGATAAACTGATTAGATTTCAGTGGTCAAAGGTCACAAGGTTACAGTGACTCCATATTATTGTGAATGCAATACAAACCTGGAGGACGGACACTGCACTGGTTGGTGGTGGCGCACAAACGCAGGGGGTGGTAATTCACTTGGATTATGATTGCCCTCACACTGAGCTCGCTTGTCTGCTGAAATCCTTCCACGTGTATATATATATATATATCACACGTGGAAAGGTGGTGCAGGTTGTGGTCCGGGCCCTGGTCATCTCACACCTAGACTACTGCACCTCCCTCCTGGCAGGTCTACCTGCTGCTGCCACCCGACCTCTGCAGCTCATCCAGAAAGCAGCAGCTCGACTGGTCTTTAACCTAAATTCACTCACACCACTCCGCTCCCTTCACTGGTTACCAGTGGCTGCCCGCATCCGTTTCAAAACATTAGTACTTGCGTATCATGCTGCGAACGGACTGTAGTCCAGTCTACATCCAGGACACATGGTCAAACGTTACACCCCAGCCCGCTCACTCCGCTCTGCTTCGCCAATCGGGCTTGTTGCTCCCTCACTGCGCAGGGACAGCTGTCACTCAACAACATCACGCCATCAGAAAGTTTACACATCTTCCGCCGCAAACTAAAACACACCTCTTCCACTATACCTTGAATAACATTTTAAACTAACAATTTAGTACCACTTAAAATGGTACTTACTTATAGCACTTTGTAGTTTATTTTGGAAGAAATTCGTGCTTGATTCTTGTTGTTCTGGTTTGTACCCTCATGGTTGATGCACTTATTGTGAGTCGCTTTTGATAAAAGCACAGCTAAATGAATTGTGATGTAATAATGTAATGTCTGTGGTTCAGGGGTGCTGGAATGTCAAGCAGACGAGGAGCCAATAAGAGACTGTTGCTGTAAAGATACGCGTATAGCAAAGTCAATTTGCCCAATCAACATCACAAAATAGAAAAGGCGATTCTGCTAGCGCCAAGCCCGGTCGCCAGTTCGTGGAGGAAGTCAGACGGAACTAGCACATGACGGCAGCAGGTTCAAGAAACAGCAACGCAGCCGCGATACGCACACTCCGAGGATTGTCCCATGACTGGTGCCAGTGACAAAACAAGTGCAAAACAGGGAAGTAGCCTGTAAATGCAGTCTTTTGTTTTCCATGTTGACTTTTTAAACTGCTGGAACAGAAACAGCACAGACTGTTACTGAGTAAGAGATATGAAACATTAATCCGAGAAAATAAAGAAACATGAGTCCAGAGGGCGCATATGGAAGATACAAGGAAGCTAGCCATGTTAGGAATAAATAACATCGCTGTGCAGCTGGAGGAGGCTACAGATCAGGTGAGAAAACACAATGAAGAGAGGTGTGATGTTCACTCGTGTCACCCTGCATGTGTTTTCTTTGTGTATAGTTTACCTCATAAGATATATCCAGCAGTGTATGGCACCGCCTTTTACTTTGTCTGAATAGTGTTTGGTTAATAGTACTGTATATGTTTCAGGAATGTGTACTTAGTACTAGTGACCAGACTCAGTCTGTAGCTTCTAATGATGCATCCTCTACTTACTATCTGAGTTAATAAGGAAACAACTAATAATAATTTAGATTATTTATCAATCGGTTGATTATTATTATTTCTGTATGTTTTATTTGATTTAGTTTCTAAGTTTAGTTTAGTTAGTTAGTGCAGTACGAGTTTACTGTTAGCTTAATTGCTTTTGTGAAAAATGACTGACATGTTTATTATTGAATTAAATAAATACCAACCATTTCACAAAGAACTGGTATCCAGCAGTTTGTGTTACATCGTAGTGGGATGTATTACTGAGACCTGAGTATGGTACAGCACAGCACCACCACATTTTTCACCTGCCGCCACTGGTGAGACAGGTGACTCAGTTTCATTAAGCACTTAGAAATTAAATCAATATAATTAATTATTATTATATTTTTTTAAATCATCGCTTTCCTCAGGGCCCTCCCTTTGGGGCCCTGTGGAAGTCGTCTCCACTTCCCCCCCCACTGCAACGCCACTGTATACGCATACACAAACTGGTAATTGAGTGATTGTCTCTCACATATATATGTCAGAGCACCATATATATATATATATATATATATGGCGTCCTGACATATTGAACATCACACACACACACACACACACACACACACACACACACACACACACACACACACACACACACACACACACACACACACACACTAACAGTCAGTTCCACTGCCACTGCAACACCATGCTGCCCAAACAATGAGAAGCATTTAACACTGAGTGTATTTGAAGAATCTAATTTCCATCTCCACTGATTGAACATGTTATTGATCATGTCTGGACTCACCGGTTTCCTGCAGTTCCTCACAGCTGGGATCAGTCTCAGTCGACCCTGGTCTGATGTGTTGAACTTATTCAGGTCCAACTCATCCAGAACCTCCTCTGACATCTGCAGCATGTAGGCCAGCTGAGCAGTGGATCTCAGAGAGTTTCTCCTTTGATTTGTCCTGTGACGCCAGGAACTGTTGCATCTGCTGATGAACTGAGTGGTCGCTCATCCAATCAGACAGTGGAAGATGTTGATGCTTCTGTCAGGAGAAATGCCATCACTCTGCATCTTCTTCAGGTTGTTGATGACTCTGGATGATCTCTGATTGTTCCCTGTCTCGACCCAGCCGGCCTCCCTTCTAAGACTCTGGTTGGACTCCAGACTGAGGCCGTGAAGGAAGCGAACAAACAGGTCCAGATGACCATTTGTACTGTGAGGGATTTCCATGGTTCTCTGTGAGGTCATCCAGGGAGAAGGTACGTCTCGTGTTCCCATATGTTCCCAAGTAGTTGTTGAGTTCTTCTGTGTTCCTCTTGGTAACAGTGGAACATGTAGACTGCAGCCAGAAACTCCTGAACGCTCAGATGAACAAAGCAGTAGACTGATTTCTGGAAGATCACACACTCTCTTCTGAAGATCTCAGTACAAACTCCTGAGTACACTGAGGCCTCTAGACATTAAGACCACACCGCTCCAGGTCTTCTTGTAGAACATGATGCTCTTCCTCCAGATGTTTAAGCGCTAGCCTCCCTAGCTTCAGAAGAACGTCCATGTCAGCCTCGTCAGCTGCTGTGGAGTCGCCTCATGTCCTCACCGTACTTGTTGTTCTTCTCTTGTCTGAACCAGCAGGCGGAGTACAGGTCAGTCAGGGTCTTGGGCAGCTCTCCTCTCTGGTTCAGGGTCAATGGCGTGCCCAGAACTGTAGCACTGATCCAGCAGAAGACTGGGATTTGACACATGATGTGGAGGCTCCTGGACGCCTTGATGTGTGAGATGATTCTGCTGCACAGCTCTTCATCACTGAATTTCCTCCTGAAGTATTCTCCTTCTAAGGTCAGTGAAGCCCTCAGACTTCTGTGACCCTGTCACCACATGGGGAGGGATCTGATTGGCGCCGTAGGTCTGGAGGTTATCCAGACGAGCCGAGGGAAGCAGATTCTGGATGAGGTTTTGTCAGCAGCACGTTGACTGGGATGACTCCTGTGTGACACTACTGGGGTGCTCCTGTGGTTGAAGTCCAGAGAAAGTCTGTTTTCATCCAGGCCACTGAAGATGAACAAAGGTTTACAGACAGCGAGCTGCCTTCGGCCGTGAGCTTCTGTAACGCTGATGGAAAACACGGAGCAGCGTGAGAAGACTGTGCTGCTGGTCTTTCACCAGGTTCAGCCCCTGAACGAAAGCACAGTCAGCAGACCCACATCTTGGCTTTCTAAACCCTGCCCAGTCCAGAGTGAACTTGCACCGAGAAGGTTTTCCAACGCCAGCGACGCTGGTCAGACGACTCTGATGCTGCTCTGCTGGTCAGTTGAGGCTTTAAAGATGTCGCGGGGTACTGATGGGGAGTGTCGTGAGGCTCTTCCTCTTGAAGCCGTCTTCCAGCTGCCTCACCTCATGTTGAGTATTAACCTCTTCACCTGGTCCCTCTGTGATGTAGAGCCTGCGGCAGATCCTTGTTGAGGGGAGGGTTCTACTTCCTGTTTTAATACTTCCTTCAGTCACTTGTTCACATCTCCTCCTCAGACTGAGCTTATGTTCATCTAAAACCTCCTGCAGACCACGATCTGCTGAAAGACAAGAAACAATGTCAGAGACAGAGAACTGAGAATCTGCTGATTGCTTTACCAGATACAGAAAAACTACAGAAAATAAAAAGCTTTTAACTTTGTGCTTTTATAACGATGTGTTAAATGTTGATGCTGTATGAAGGAACAAAATAAAAACAACACATGCTGATGTCAGAAGTGAAGACATCAGCAGACACATGTACAGTGCTGCTCTGACCGCTGTCTGAGCTCCAGCTCCTGTTCTGGATCTTTTTCCCACACTGGGGACAGGAGGAGTTCCCTGAAGAACCAGACTGGTCCCAGTATGAGGTGATGCATTGTCTGCAGAACCAGTGTCCAGCTGGTGGAGACTGGGATCCTTCAGGACGCCTGACACGAAGCACAGCAGGACGACTGCTCCTCCTCAGAAATGCCATTCTTCCTCTCCTGTGAAGATACTTCCTGATAACTCATGTCCCAGTCACAGGCTGTCATTACTTCTGTCAAGGAGGCTTTGTTTTCACCCAGTATGTTTGTGTGTTGGTTGGTTTGTTCATAGTGATTATAAAACACCACTGAACAGATTACCAGTAAACTTGGTGGAAGGATGTGGTCTGTGAACCAGATTTGGGGGTCCTCTTTCACAGACATGTTCAGAGACTGATGTTTACCAGTGTGTGAAATTTGGTGCAGATCCAAATCAAATGATCTCTAGTGAATCTCAAAGTGGCTTCATAAGGAGCGTGTTGGTTCTGTGGTGGTCTGAGCTCTTTGAGTGATTCTGAGAGATTAGTCACCAACTTCAACAGCTGTGTCCTAATGCAGGGCCACACTAGAGGAAACTAGAGGACTGATGTTTATGAGTGTGTGAAATTTGGTGCAGATCCAAATCAAAATGAGTCTCTAGTGAATCTCAAAGTGGTTTCATAAGGAGCGTGTTGGTTCTTGGTGGTGGTCTGAGCTCTCTGAGTGATTCTGAGAGATTAGTCACCAACTTCAATGAAGCTGTGTCCTAATGCAGGGGCCACACTAGAGGAAACTAAATCCTCTTCAGAGCAGGTCACAGTAGAAACAGTCTCTTACTCTGTGTCTGATGTGTGAGGTCCAGGTTCATTACTGAAGTTTATAGGTTCTCCCATGGACCGGTCACTCTTCAGAGACACACAGCTGAACACTGGAGACTCTGCTCTGTCCTCCTCTTCCTCCTCATAACCACTCATCTTCAGTCTGAGAGGAAAAACACTGTGAGCTCAAACACACACAATGAAGCCAGGTACATAAACTCAGTGTTTCTTCAAATACAACAGAGTCAACCCTCCTACACTGTGTCCCTGTTGTCACGGTAACCTGAGACAGTTGTAGGTTTAATGTGTTGGACTCTGCCGATCACAGCGTTGAGTCAAACTGTTGATTGACTGACAGAAGTTCATCCTGAATCTTCTTCTCTCTAAAGTCCACGAGTAGAAAACTGACTCAGAGTCTGTGACAGTAAAATAATATGAATGAATAATATTAATGTTGCTGAACACTCACCAGCCTCAGACTTCACGTTTCCTCCGTCTGCTCGTTACAGTTAAAACAAAGTCTGAACACTTTCACTTTCACTGGCTGCTCCTCCTCTCTGCATTTACTGGAAACCACGTGACTCTGTGTGTGTGTGTGTGTGTGTGTGTGTGTGTGTGTGTGTGTGTGTGTGTGTGTGTGTACTCAGAGTATGTAGGAGATGTACTATTGTACAAGTACAATACTAAAGTGCCCTTTCATGTAATACTAGTTTATGTCATTTGTAAATCCACCAATAAACATGCAAAGCCATAAACAAACGATAACAAAGTAATTTTGATAAATCAACTACATTAAAGTGAATTAATACAAGCTCATGAAGTTCACGTGTCCTTCAACACCCTGCCACTAGGAGAAGGAAACTCAACATCTAGTGTTAATGTCATAAAGGCTGGAAATGAATTACAGATCTTTATAGACAGTAACACTGAGAGCACATCAGTCAGCAGCTTGAAGCAGCACTCTGTACCTCCACCCAGTTCTATGGCTTTGTGCCCAAATGAAGGTCAAACACAAGCTCTTCAACTTTATATTCACTTTAAAACTCACACAAAATCAGTATAAAGTTAAAAACCTACATATATAGTGTTGTTATATAGTACAGATGTTTTAGATTTATGTTTATATATATATATATATGTGTACCTGTGTCTGCAGGTCGATGTCTCTCACTCCTCAGCCAGTGAGTCCAGAGCTTTACTGGGATCCACAGTGAAGACTCTCCACAGGTTGGTGACCACTGCTGTAACGTATGATTCTGAAAACACGTTCTGTTATTAAACACTTGATGAACAGACGTGATGAAGATAAAACATGAAACTGTGAGTTAACTCTGTTAATTAGTCCTTTGAAGGCTCTTTGTTCCACAGCTGCTGTTCACATCTGTCTCTGGGGATCCGATCACATGAAACTACGTCTGTCACCAGGTGTGAACTGACAAACTTAGAGTCGTGTGATCAGCAGACGGATGTTAACAGCAGGTGTGAGAGTGTGACAGTAAAACTTTCAGAAAGTTGTGTTCACACTCACCTGCTCACTTTTCTTCCTTCTGCTCATCGTTAATGATATAGATAACAAACTTACGATCATGTATTTAGTTAATAATTGATGGTGTCGGATCACACACACACACACACACACACACACCCACACACAGATTATTATTCTGCAGAAACAGATTTACTGTGATCAACTGAAACGTGAGTATTTAACGTCACATCTGCATTTGAAGAGCAGCTGTTTAAAGTAGCATTACGTCTCCTCAAGCTCTTTATTCAGAGTATTGGTGTTAATGTGTTACAGTGAAAACTAAACTTGTCGGCTACATTCAGTTTTTACATCGTTAATCTTTGGCAGATTTTACTGAATCTGTCATTCGTGTGTTAAATAAGTGGACATGCAGAATAATGTTTGTTTATCACATGAAAATAAATTATAGGAAGTGTAACTTTACTAGAATAGACAGTCACATAGAGAACCTGAGGCTGATGTCCACCTATTTCCTAAGATGAAGTAAAGTGATTATGATCTGATGAACTTTGAAGTAATAAACTTTTATTTTTACCATGTAACATGAGACAGAAGTGGAATCCAACCAGACTGAACACTGAGTCATCACTTCAACACTGACTCCAGGTACAGACCTGTTTTCATAACTTACAAACAATCAAAGCAAAGTATTGCACATAATACATAATGCATTAAATGATATATGCAATACTATTAATGTGGAAGAACTCCATACTGCACATTCATTGTCTTGGTAGTGCACAGTTTAATACAAAACCATATTCAAATACATAGTTGAATATCCACAGAAAAGAAGGACACAAACTTTGTTTATAAGTAACACTTCCTCTACAATAATACCATACTTTTATGTTTCCTGTCATTTTATTAGGGACGGACGAGCCTGAAGGACGCAGCTGTGCTGACCGTGTTCTGTCTCTTATGGCAAAGAAGAAAAATAAAACACAGGTCCTCTTTAGTTAAGGGAGGAAAACATGAAGTGTTGTGCAGATGAAGCTGGTGCAGGTCGTCCTCATGTTGACCAGCCTGAAGCTGCTGATCTCCACCATGTTGCTGCTGCCACAGTGGATGCTGAGGACATCAGGTGCTGCAGTGCTTCATGTACTGAAAAGAAGAAACTCACTATAAAGGATGTTTTATGTTGTGTATGTTCCAGCAAAGACTGGTTCTTACAGTTTATTCTGTGTTCAGCAGGTGGAAGCTCCACAGATTTCAGACAGAACCGATGTACTGGGCTCTGGGTTTGTACCCTCATGGTTAAATGCACATATTGTAAGTCACTTTGGATAAAAGCATCAGCTAAATGAAATGTAATGTGCTGAAAGAAATAAAACATTGTACAAATAGATAAAATGTCTTTCTACCTCATCTGTAATATTCAAGGTGATAATCTCTCACAGAGCTGTTGATAACAGTCCACATCAAGTCTCTCCACTTCTCTCAGTGTGAAAACATAATTATACAATAAATATGAGAACCAACAGTGGTGTGTGGAGATTATAATCTTATCTAAACTGTCTAATTCACTGTAAATTCCATAACAGGCTAAATAAACAAGGTGGCAATAGTAATGGTGGTTATACCAGCCTGTATCAGAACATGCAACTTACACATGTAGCGTATTCATATTAACTTATTAACTTATTCAAATTAAAATCAAGTCACAACCAAACACACGACTCTGTAGTAGTGTAGTTAATTTGCTTCAATCTGTTCATTACACGTGTTAAATAAACGGTAACTTTTATAACAATTACATATTAAAAACCACTTGAGGCATGTAAGCATATGATTATGATAATAGATAAAGCAATAGGTTTTGTTGTTGTGTAGTTTCAAGGTTACTTACCTCTCGTGAGTTCGTTGGAAAGATCGCGACCATCCTGAAGCAGCAACACCGCAGCGCTAGCCGGTTAGCAGCCGCGGATAGCATGTAGCCTAGCTCCTTAGCCTGAGCTAACCAGGTAACGTTGAGCTCTGTGGGCGTGGCTCAGCTGTCAGTCTTCACTCGCGCTCCTCCTCTTTGCCCATTTATTGGTTAGCCAGGAACTAGGAGGAGTCAGCACCGGCAAGATGGCGCCGGGTGAACGCCTACTACTAGCCTCATTTTCACTCTTCAGAAACCAACGGGTGACGTCACGGACCCTACGTCCATCTATATATACAGTCTATGGTCTCACTCTGTGATTAAAGGAATCCTCATTTGATAGGAATCCTCCTTTGATCAACTTCAGTCATACTAGTGTAGAATGACACAGATCATAGGAAATTAGCTCACCTATTTAAGAGAAACATTTGTCAGTGGAACCAGACACGACGACCGTGAGCCAACGTCAGACACACGAGAAACTTCTCTCCAGTGACTTTCGACCAAGACAAGAGAATACTCTACAAAAACTTTTGTACACAGCTACAGAAGAAAGTACTCGACAGGAACCTTCTTGCTACACTGCAGCACCTGTTAATCGACATGGAGAGGATCAACAGCTCAGGAGATGAGCCACACAAGTGCAACTTGAGCAAAATGCTCTGCCGAGAACTCAAGGACTCGCATAGGGAGATCCAGGAGCTGGTGGCTGAAAACGCCCGTCTGAAGGAGCTGGAGGCTGAAACGCCTGGCTGAAGGAGCTGGAGGTAGTAAACGGCCGACTGGAGGCTGAAAATGCCTTGCTGAAGGCTGAAAGCGCCCGTCTGAAGGAGCTGGAGGCTGAAAGTGCCCGTCTGAAGGAGCTGGAGGCTGAAGTGGTCTGAAGGGCTGGAGGCTGAAAGCGCCCGTCTGAAGGAGCTGGAGGTAAACGGCCAACTGAAGGCTGAAAACGCCCGTCTGAAGGAGCTAGAGGCTGAAAGCGCCTGGCTGAAGGAGCTGGAGGTAATAAACGGCCGACTGGAGGCTGAAAATGACTTGCTGAAGCAGCTGGAGGCTGAAAGCGCCCGTCTGAAGGAGCTGGAGGCTGAAAGCGCCTGGCTGAAGGAGCTGGAGGTAGTAAACGGCCGACTGGAGGCTGAAAATGCTTTGCTGAAGGCTGAAAACGCCCGGGTGAAAGACCTGGAGGCTGAAAACCAACGGCTGGAGAAGCTGAGGGCTGAAAACGCTGCTCTCAAATTGCAGATCACCATGACAAATATTTCCAGGGGAGAAGAGAGGAAGAAGATGGTCGAGAAGTTGGAGTCTTCTGCCTCACTTCTGTTGAAGTCCAAAGACGACGTGACCAGCTTGATTCAGCTCGTGGAGTCTGAAAAGCCAAAGAGAAGGAGCTGGAGAAGGAGCTCAGGAACATGCACATGAGGTTTAAAGTAAAAGAGGTCGAGGTCGTCTCCCTGAATGCAGACCTGAAGCTCCAGGAGGACAAGCTGCAGCAATACATCCTCAAAAATGAGGGCAGGTCCGAGGAAATAGAGGAGCTGCAAAAAAAAAATAGAGCCTTAGATGAAAGGTGGTCCACCGAGCACAAGGAGTCCCTAGAAAAGGAAATCAAGCTGGAGGACGACATCAAACTCCTGATCCAGCAGAACATTGTGCTTCAGGTACGTTACACCAACTCATTCTGATTGAATAATATTGGATTGTTGATTTGTTTCCGATTCAGACTTTGAAAAAGAAAAGAGTGAAACTTATGTTGTCTCTGTCTTTTCAGGAACAGGCCTTGAGGACCGACAGCTACAAGGAGAGGGTCAAGAAGGAGAAAGAGGAGAAGAAAGAAAGGAAGAAGAGCGAGAAGGAGGAGGAGATGAAAAAGAAAGAAAGGAAGAAGGAGGAGGAGATGAAAAAGGAAGAAAGGAAGAAGGAGGAGGAGATGAAAAAGAAAGAAAGGAAGAAGGAGGAGGAGATGAAAAAGAAAGAAAGGAAGAAGAGAGAGAAGGAGGAGAATGAGGAGAATGAGGGGACGAGGAGGAGGTTCCCTGTTTTCTCTTCAACTTCAAACCCTCCTAATCTCCTCTCCCACCTTTTCTCTCCCTCTGCCCTGTCAATCATCCCCTCATCCCAGCTCCCCCACTACCTTACACCTTAACCCCCTCACCCTCCATCTACCTGTATGTGTTAGAAAATAAAAAAGAAGGATCTATCATAACAGTGACCTTTCCTCTGTCTAGTGATTCCAGAAAGCTCTGTCAGTACGTGACTTGTATATCTCAAGAACTGTTCTTCTTATCAGCTACACACATGTTTATTCAAAGGCCGATTGAAGAGCAGTTTTTGTGACTGTTGTGATTTATTTTTTAATCAACTTTGAATAAACAGACAACCAGCGCTGTGGCTGATGTTTGGTCCACAATCAAAATGATGAAAACCAAACATTTATATGTAAAAAAAACTAAATATCTATTTATATTTGATTCCTTTGTATTTTAGCTGGAAAACACACATTCTCCGCAGCACTATCCTTTTATTAGATTTAATTATATTATTTTGAAAGACACTGACAGACTATGTATCTACTTAACTAAGGTATGTTTACTTAGTTTTTCTGCTTTTTATTCTGCATCAAAATATACATCACGTAATGTACATCACGTAATAACTCCGCTGCAGCGATCACATGGTTTTGTTGACACCCCATCGACACCGGTGTCGGCTATCCTCACAACAAACTCTCTTTACATCTTCATCCGACGGTCCATCCTCAATAGACGATCTTTGACATGAACCCACTCTGTTAGAAGAAGCGGGTTCTTCCTCAATAGACGATCTTTGACATGAACCCACTCTGTTAGAAGAAGCGGGTTCTTCCTCAATAGACGATCTTTGACATGAACCCACTCTGTTCAAAAAGCGCGTCCGAGCATCGCATCGCATCATCGTGTAAGTTTAATGTGACTTTATATTTTATTTATACAACTAACGCGGTCCAATTATTCAACATCTACATGTTGTGATGTTGAAGTTGTAGTTAAATTACATGTTTTCGACTTTAGAGAAAAAGGAAGCAAACAAGCGGCATAGCATACTGAGAGGAGAGCTAGCTAATCAAGCTAACAGAAAAAGCTTGTAATATTCATTTTGTGTATTTAAACACACGTATTCTATGAACTAAGTTAAATATACATGTTAATCGTGACAATAGACGTTAAAGAAACATGTCTGGTCAAAGCTGTGGTTCAGATAGCGATAAGAAAACAGGAAATTATGAATTAATGTTCACTCAAATATGCTAATTTCATGCTACAGGTGTGAACATGGCGGCTGTTTACCTCCTCACATCTTCTCCGCTGTCAGATATAAAGCTGTGGACTATGTGTTTGAGGTGAGTTTCTTCATTTTACCTCTGGAATATCTGTTTAATTAATAGTATGAGGTTATGTTAATGTTAAAGCTGGACTGGACTAAGGTGATAAACGTCTTGCACCACTTATAATTGAGAAATCTGTGAAAAATATTGATTATTAATGATGTTATATCAATCCAGTCAACAAATAGACCAACAGGATCGTCTGTGTTTCCATTCATTTGCATTTCTGTGTTTATTTCCAAATACAACTTAGCATTAACCTCATACTGTTCCGTCCAGACTCAGTTTGATTTTAACCTTTGGTGTTACTTAAATTAATGTGTTTACTTTTGCCTCTTAATCAAATTTTAACCTTTGTTTACATTAAATTATTCCGGTGTTTGTGCATGATGTATTGTAAGACTTCTCTGGGTGTTGACAAAGGCGCCATGAAGTATTATTATTATTAATACTTCAGACGACCACCAGTTTGAAAGTCATGATGAACTTGCTGGCACTGCCGGCGCCTTACCTGACCGACACCCACCTGTACCCTCACAGTGGCAAACTGCCTGAAGTCACCTACAGGACACCGTGGATCAGAGGTGATAGAGTGACTCCACTAATGTTTTATATTGTTGGTGTTGTAGCAGAATCAAGTTTCAAGTTTTATTTGTCATATGCAAGTTAACACAGGGTCGACAGGACAATGAAAGGAGTCGGACGAGGAGAAACCGGTCAGAGCAGCAGTGAACAGTCACTGCTCCCTGACTTTACAGATTACAGATTACACACAGAAATAACTTGAGGCCTACTTGCTGCATTGAATTAATTTATGTTAAGAGTGACTGTCAACAATAAGGTTTGTTTTTATGTTGTGTTCCTGACAGGAAAGGTGATCTCCACCTGCAAACTCTTTGTCAGTGGTTCCGTGCTTGACGACCTGGGAGGAACAAAACAACCTATGAATTTTACAGAGAGGTGATGTAACTCCCTCACTCTGCAACATTTTCCCCCTCCTGCATTTTATTATATCACCATTTAAATATTACTTTCATTTTTTGAATGTCATAGGTGGATGATTTTGATTTGAAATGTTTTTGTCACGTTCCAGATTTAATGTGACTCTAAATGAGGTGAACAGGGATGTGGAGAAGATACCCAGCTCTAATCCGGACTCACTTGAAGCTGAGGATGAGGCTGTTTGCAATTTAAAAGAGTCACAGGTCAATGGTTCATGTCACGAAAAGTAGCGTTACGTCTCCTCAAGCTCTTTATTCAGAGTATTGGTGTTGATGTGTTGTAACGTGTGAGTGAAAACTAAACTTGTCGGCTACATTCAGTTTTTACATCGTTAATCTTAGGCAGACTTTACTGAATTATTGTGTTAAATAAGTGGACATGCAGAATAATGTATTTTTTTGTCACATAAATAAATTATAGGAAGTGTAACTTTACTAGAATAGACAGTCACATAGAGAACCTGAGGCTGATGTCCACCTATTTCCTAAGCTGAAATGATTATGATCTGATGAACTTTGAAGTAATAAACTTTTATTTTTACCATGTAAAAGTCTGTGAAGGAGTTAACCTGGCACATGTATGACTTTACATATCTGTGTATTTGTGTTGAATGTTCCTCTAGGTGACTCAGACAGCCTGAACCTGTGGATGTCCAACATGAGACACAAGTGGAATCCAACCAGACTGAACACTGAGTCATCACTTCAACACTGACTCCAGGTACAGACCTGTTTTCATAACTTACTAACAATCAAAGCAAAGTATTGCACATAATACATAATGCATTAAATGATATATGCAATACTTTTAATGTGGAAGAACTCCATACTGCACATTCATTGTCTTGGTAGTGCACAGTTTAATCCAAAACCATATTCAAATACATAGTTGAATATCCACAGAAAATAAGGACACAAACTTTGTTTATAAGTAACACTTCCTCTACAATAATACCATACTTTTATGTTTCCTGTCATTTTATTAGGGACGGACGAGCCTGAAGGACGCAGCTGTGCTGACCGTGTTCTGTCTCTTATGGCAAAGAAGAAAAATAAAACACAGGTCCTCTTTAGTTAAGGGAGGAAAACATGAAGTGTTGTGCAGATGAAGCTGGTGCAGGTCGTCCTCATGTTGACCAGCCTGAAGCTGCTGATCTCCACCATGTTGCTGCTGCCACAGTGGATGCTGAGGACATCAGGTGCTGCAGTGCTTCATGTACTGAAAAGAAGAAACTCACTATAAAGGATGTTTTATGTTGTGTATGTTCCAGCAAAGACTGGTTCTTACAGTTTATTCTGTGTTCAGCAGGTGGAAGCTCCACAGATTTCAGACAGAACCGATGTACTGGGCTCTGGGTTTGTACCCTCATGGTTAAATGCACATATTGTAAGTCGCTTTGGATAAACATCAGCTAAATGAAATGTAATGTGCTGAAAGAAATAAAACATTGTACAAATAGATAAAATGTCTTTCTACCTCATCTGTAATATTCAAGGTGATAATCTCTCACAGAGCTGTTGATAACAGTCCACATCAAGTCTCTCCACTTCTCTCAGTGTGAAAACATAATTATACAATAAATATGAGAACCAACAGTGGTGTGTGGAGATTATAATCTTATCTAAACTGTCTAATTCACTGTAAATTCCATAACAGGCTAAATAAACAAGGTGGCAATAGTAATGGTGGTTATACCAGCCTGTATCAGAACATGCAACTTACACATGTAGCGTATTCATATTAACTTATTAACTTATTCAAATTAAAATCAAGTCACAACCAAACACACGACTCTGTAGTAGTGTAGTTAATTTGCTTCAATCTGTTCATTACACGTGTTAAATAAACGGTAACTTTTATAACAATTACATATTAAAAACCACTTGAGGCATGTAAGCATATGATTATGATAATAGATAAAGCAATAGGTTTTGTTGTTGTGTAGTTTCAAGGTTACTTACCTCTCGTGAGTTCGTTGGAAAGATCGCGACCATCCTGAAGCAGCAACACCGCAGCGCTAGCCGGTTAGCAGCCGCGGTTAGCATGTAGCCTAGCTCCTTAGCCTGAGCTAACCAGGTAACGTTGAGCTCTGCGGGCGTGGCTCAGCTGTCAGTCTTCACTCGCGCTCCTCCTCTTTGCCCATTTATTGGTTAGCCAGGAACTAGGAGGAGTCAGCACCGGCAAGATGGCGCCGGGTGAACGCCTACTACTAGCCTCATTTTCACTCTTCAGAAACCAACGGGTGACGTCACGGACCCTACGTCCATCTATATATACAGTCTATGGTCTTCATCTGTGATTAAAGGAATCCTCATTTGATAGGAATCCTCCTTTGATCAACTTCAGTCATACTAGTGTAGAATGACACAGATCATAGGAAATTAGCTCACCTATTTAAGAGAAACATTTGTCAGTGGAACCAGACACGACGACCGTGAGCCAACGTCAGACACACGAGAAACTTCTCTCCAGTGACTTTCGACCAAGACAAGAGAATACTCTACAAAAACTTTTGTACACAGCTACAGAAGAAAGTACTCGACAGGAACCTTCTTGCTACACTGCAGCACCTGTTAATCGACATGGAGAGGATCAACAGCTCAGGAGATGAGCCACACAAGTGCAACTTGAGCAAAATGCTCTGCCGAGAACTCAAGGACTCGCATAGGGAGATCCAGGAGCTGGTGGCTGAAAACGCCCGTCTGAAGGAGCTGGAGGCTGAAAGCGCCCATCTGGAGGAGCTAGAGGCTGAAAACGCCTGGCTGAAGGAGCTGGAGGTAGTAAACGGCCGACTGGAGGCTGAAAATGCCTTGCTGAAGGCTGAAAGCGCCCATCTGAAGGAGCTGGAGGCTGAAAACGCCTGGCTGAAGGGCTGGAGGTAATAAGCGGCCGACTGGAGGCTGAAAATGACTTGCTGAAGCAGCTGGAGGCTGAAAGCGCCCGTCTGAAGGAGCTGGAGGCTGAAAGCGCCTGGCTGAAGGAGCTGGAGGTAGTAAACGGCCGACTGGAGGCTGAAAATGCTTTGCTGAAGGCTGAAAACGCCCGGGTGAAAGACCTGGAGGCTGAAAACCAACGGCTGGAGAAGCTGAGGGCTGAAAACGCTGCTCTCAAATTGCAGATCACCATGACAAATATTTCCAGGGGAGAAGAGAGGAAGAAGATGGGCGAGAAGTTGGAGTCTTCTGCCTCACTTCTGTTGAAGTCCAAAGGCGACGTGACCAGCTTGATTCAGCTCGTGGAGTCTGAAAAAGCCAAAGAGAAGGAGCTGGAGAAGGAGCTCAGGAACATGCACATGAGGCTTAAAGTAAAAGAGGTCGAGGTCGTCTCCCTGAATGCAGACCTGAAGCTCCAGGAGGACAAGCTGCAGCAATACATCCTCAAAAATGAGGGCAGGTCCGAGGAAATAGAGGAGCTGCAAAAAAAAAATAGAGCCTTAGATGAAAGGTGGTCCACCGAGCACAAGGAGTCCCTAGAAAAGGAAATCAAGCTGGAGGACGACATCAAACTCCTGATCCAGCAGAACATTGTGCTTCAGGTACGTTACACCAACTCATTCTGATTGAATAATATTGGATTGTTGATTTGTTTCCGATTCAGACTTTGAAAAAGAAAAGAGTGAAACTTATGTTGTCTCTGTCTTTTCAGGAACAGGCCTTGAGGACCGACAGCTACAAGGAGAGGGTCAAGAAGGAGAAAGAGGAGAAGAAAGAAAGGAAGAAGAGCGAGAAGGAGGAGATGAAAAAGAAAGAAAGGAAGAAGGAGGAGGAGATGAAAAAGAAAGAAAGGAAGAAGGAGGAGGAGATGAAAAAGAAAGAAAGGAAGAAGAGAGAGAAGGAGGAGAATGAGGAGAATGAGGGGACGACGAGGAGGAGGTTCCCCTGTTTTCTCTTCAACTTCAAACCCTCCTAATCTCCTCTCCCATCCTTTCTCTCCCTCTGCCCTGTCAATCATCCCCTCATCCCAGCTCCCCCACTACCTTACACCTTAACCCCCTCCTCACCCTCCATCTACCTGTATGTGTTAGAAAATAAAAAAGAAGGATCTATCATAACAGTGACCTTTCCTCTGTCTAGTGATTCCAGAAAGCTCTGTCAGTACGTGACTTGTATATCTCAAGAACTGTTCTTCTTATCAGCTACACACATGTTTATTCAAAGGCCGATTGAAGAGCAGTTTTTGTGACTGTTGTGATTTATTTTTTAATAAACTTTGAATAAACAGACAACCAGCGCTGTGGCTGATGTTTGGTCCACAATCAAAATGATGAAAACCAAACATTTATATGTAAAACCATAACGGGGGGGGGGCATGATGCACAAAATATCCTTGTTCGCAGATGATGTTCTTTTGTTTATTAGGAATCCAGTATCATCTCTTCCTGCTCTCATGCAACGTCTGAGGAACTTTGGGGAAATCTCCAGGTACAAGGTCAATGAGGGGAAATCAGAAGCAGTGATGATCACAGGAGACCGGCCCCGACAGTTAGACGGAGAGACGGAATTCAGACGGTCTAAAAAGGGCTTTAGGTCCTTGGGGGTCATTCTGACTCCTAACTCTTCTTCATCATACAAAGCTTATTTTGATAAACTCATTTCTCAGATAAGAAATGACCTAGAAAGATGGGGGAAGCTCCCCCTGTCTTTAGTGGGTAGGGTGGAGACCATCAGGATCAATGTATTGCTAACGATGCTGTTTCTCTTTTGCTCGCTTCCTATCACCGTCCCAGTGTCTACATTTAAATTCCTGGACAGGCTTATTTCTGAATTCATATGTCAGAATAAAAGGCCCAGATTAAGACTGAAAGTCCTTCACTCAGACAAAGAGAAGGGTGGCTTAGCATTGCCCCATTTCAGAAGCTACTACTGGGCATCACAACTTTGAATATTGGTCTCATGGATGAGGCTCGATATGGAAACAAAATGGGCACATATAGAACAAAGCTCTGTAACTAATATATCTATTTCGGCCCTCCCTTTCGTGGAGGCAAAAGTACGGTGAAAATTTAAGATTCAAAGTGAAAAATGTTGAATTTGCCATTGTCGTTATCTAGGGCAACTTAAATAGCTTCTATTTGTGACTTTCTGCCAGCAAAACTGGACAGTGGTTTTAGTGGGTGGGCAAGGAAAGGTGTGACCACGATATACCAGCTACTGGAGGGAACGACTCTCAGGCCGTTCTCACAACTTCAGATCCAATATAGCATTTTGCCTAATGAGGTGTTCAGATGTTTTCAAATCCGACATTATCTGACGACACATAAGGAATGGGATGGAACTAAAAGATTACAGACAGATTTTGAACAGTACTGGATTGATGTGGTGGAGAATGAGATATTTCACCACTGGTAATAGCTCACTATGACAAGAAGTCTAGCCCCCTCTGCTGGGGAGGATGTGGATTAACAGGAGACTTCTCACACATCTTTTGGGATTGCCCAAAACTACGAGTATTCTGGAAGAAGGTAATGAGTGAAATTGGAGAGATTTTAAAATGTTGAAAATATGACTTGAACCACAGGGGCTGGTTTTAGGGAACATACCTTCAAGTGGGTTGGGAAACAACTAAATGTGTATGTGCAGAGCCCTGGTGTTAACAGCCCACAACATGATCACAACAAACTGGCTCGAACCCCCGCCACCTGCTGGGACCAATGGACCCAAAAGACTCAGCGAACAGCAAAACTACAATTCAGGATGGACATTTATTCAGAGGAATGGTCGTCTGTCATGAGGTATTTAGCAAAGTGAACATATTGTATCTATTGTAGTATTTTTTTTGGACACTTTGGAATATGAATGTAACCCCTCAACTCATTACATGTCTCATGCCATTGCATTGGTAACTTTTCTTTTGTATTTTAAGACCAAGTCTATTTGTGTGTAAGTTAAACTGTGAGACTCACTGTCAAGGAACTTGTTTTAATAAATGTAAAAAAATAAAAACAGACATGGTTGTAAACAGTGGTGACACGACACAGTGACACTAGACAATAAGTGTCGGGCCTCATTTTCAAGCTGAGATTTTCGACCTTCTACCGTTAAACAGTGAAACATGGAAAGTGAGAAACTGTTTTAAAATATGAGAAGCTTGTCTGAACTCAGCAGTTATTTATTAATAACAGCGACTGCTCACAGCTTCATGTCCCGACCAGTAAATATAATGTCACATTTGAAAATAAAATTTGCATTAACACATTTTTCTGCACATAACTTTGAAATATTTACGACTTTGACTTTTGTGAGTCAAAGGACAGAGCAGCAGCAGATCCAGTGATGATGCTGTGTCACATCCACAGGAACACACAGGGAGGATGGTGGACTGGACTCTGTGTGACAGCTGATCTCAGAGCAGCTCACCTCCTCTGATTCCTCTGGAGCTCTGTCTCCACTCTGCCTCCCAGCAACAAGGCCCAGTCAGAGCCGCTCTACACACAAGCTGCTGCTGCTTCAGCCTCTGGATCCTCAGGACACAGCTCAGCCTCCGTCCACACACACTGTCCTCTTCACACTCACCTTCACAAAGATCCCTCCCATCTGTTGAGAGAAGAAGACATCAGTGTTTCCAGAGACTCACTTCATCAGCTGTGAGTCAGTGATGCAGCACATCCAGTAGAAAGAGCAGCAGGGACTTCAGTCCTGTTCAGAGGTGGAGCAGCTTCCTCTCTGCTTCATGTTCACGTGTTGGAATGAACACGCTAAGAGCTAAGTGTGTTTCCTCTGCATGTCAAAGTGCAGAGTGGACACCTGAGAGGTGGATTTACTGCTGTTACAGGTGAAGCCATGTTTCACTGTGTGAGCACGTGCACATAAAAGGGCGGGGTTTACTGCGTATGACCAATCACAGACATGGACAGTTTGACTGACAGCAGAGCCTCATATTTCACAATGAGGATCAAACTGTTCTATAATAAAAATCAGAGGAGAACAAACACATGATCCAGAATAAAAGAAACTCAGTCACAGCTGCTAAATGCAGGAAGAACAGCTGGTAAAACATCTGGGATTGTGTCAATGTGTAAGTTACAGCGCCCCCTGGTGGCATTTGGTAAAGATATATTACGTGACCACGATATAATAACGTGTGTGAACGAGATAAATAACTCGAGGCCACGAGATCTGAATCTGTTGTTTACTAACAAGACGAGTGGAAGAGAAGAAGATTCTTGATGAGAAACGTTTGAATCCCAGGATGTGACACACAGTGTCTCACTGTCTCTGAGGACACACACTGTCTCTGAGGACACACACTGTCTCACTGTCTCTGAGGACACTCACTGACTGAGGACACACACTGTCTCTGAAGACACACACTGACTCTCAGGACACACACTGACTCTGAGGACACACACTGTCTCTGAGGACACACACTGACTGAGGACATAAACTGTCTCACTGTCTCTGAGGACATACACTGTCTCTGAGGACACACACTGACTCTGAGGACACACACTGACTCTCAGGACACACACTGTCTCACTGACTCTGAGGACACACACTGTCTCTGAGGAAACACATTGTCTCACTGTCTCTGACGACACACATTGTCTCTGAGGACACACACTGTCTCTGAGGAGACACACTGACTCTCAGGACACACACTGTCTCTGAGGACACACATTGTCTCACTGTCTCTGACGACACACATTGTCTCTGAGGACACACACTGTCTCTGAGGACACACACTGTCTCACTGACTCTGAGGACACACACTCTCTCACTGTCTCTGAGTACACACATTGTCTCTGAGGACACACATTGTCTCTGAGGACACACACTGTCTCACTGTCTCTGAGGACATACATTGTCTCGGAGGACACACACTGTCTCTGAGGACACACACTGTCTCACTGTCTCTTAGGACACACACTGTCTCACTGTCTCTGAGGACACACACTGTCTCTGAGGACACACACTGTGGTGGACACCTCTGACATCACTCCTCAATAGAAACACATGGACCTATCTTCAGGAAGCTGACTGAGTGCATCTGGTGTTTTGGTGACAGGATGAGTCTGGAGAGATTGAGATGTTCTGGGTGAGTTAGAGATCAACTGAACCAACCAGACGTGGATTTAAACTTCCCTTATCCGTCCCTTTAAGGAGAGTGTGCACCACACAACAGTGGAGAGTCACTGTGGTCAGTGGGCGGAGCTTCAATACGGGTTGATCTCCAACTTAACCTGGAGCAGGTTAGCCGTTCATCAGAAGTTACCATGGTGATTTACCTCGTTAAGAAGTGGACGAGGTTCGTACGACTGAAAAAACTAAACCTAAAGTTAACCTGATAACCACAAATCCTGCTTGGTAGCACAGACCCTGGATCTGTGATACTGACTGTGTTTAGTAAAATACTGATGAAAGCAGCGTGGACTGACTCCAACCATCTACTGACCTCACAGTCTCCAGTCGACAGCCTGAACTCTGCTTTAGATCAAGCAGCTCCTTCACTCCTGAGGCCTGCAGGTTGTTGTACCTCAGATCCAGTTCTCTCAGATGAGAGGGGTTTGACCTCAGAGCTGAAGCCAGAGAAGAACAGCTGATCTCTGACAGACTGCAGCCAATCAACCTGAATAAAGGATCAAACTTAATTGTAAATTAAACTGAGTTCATGTGTGAAAATAACAAACAAATATTCATGTCAGCACAGACTCATAACATGGAAGAAAAATATGAAATCAGACATGTTGGACCAAAAACGAGTCCTGATTCAATAAAAATAGATTATTTGGACCCGGTCTCTGTCCTGCAGATCAGTTTAGGAAATCCAGAACTAAACTCAGATGTGTTTTAACAAGTAGCTGAATATTTAAAATGTCACAGATTAATTAATGATGGATTCAAGTTATGTATGAAGAGGAATTATGTTAAATTAGAATGAAATGAGATCAATTGGGTATAAATGCTGTATTATAGATATGAGATCTACAAAGTCAGTCAGTGAACTGACCACAGAGTCTCCAGTCGACAGGTTGGACTCTGTAGAAAACCACACAGCTCCTTCACTCCTGAGTCCTGCAGCTTGTTGATACTCAGATCCAGTTCTCTCAGATGAGAGGGGTTTGACCTCAGAGCTGAAGCCAGAGAAGAACAGCTGATCTCTGACAGACTGCAGTCCTCCAACCTGGATAAAGGATAAAACTTAACTGTAAATTAAACTGAGTTCATGTGTGAAAATAACATACAAATATTAATGTCAGCACAGACTCATAACATGGAAGATAAATATGAAATCAGACATGTTGGACTAAAAACGAGTCCTGATTCAGTACAAATATATTATTTGGACCCGGTCTCTGTCCTGCCGATCAGTTTAGGAAATCCAGAACTAAACTCAGTGTTTTAACAAGTAGCTGAATATTTAAAATGTCACAGATTAATTAATGAATGGATTCAAGTTATGTATGAAGAGGAATTATGTTAAATTAGAATGAAATGAGATCAATTGGGTATAAATGCTGTATTATAGATATGAGATCTACAAAGTCAGTCAGTGAACTGACCTCAGAGTCTCCAGTCGACAGGTTGGACTCTGTAGAAAACCACACAGCTCCTTCACTGCTGAGTCCTGCAGGTTGTTGTTACTCAGATCCAGTTCTCTCAGATGAGAGGGGTTTGACCTCAGAGCTGAAGCCAGAGAAGAACAGCTGATCTCTGACAGACTGCAGTCCTCCAACCTGGATAAAGGATAATAATAATACACTTTATTGATATAATACTTTTTAAAAACAGAGTTTACAAAGTGTTGCCATGAAATAATTAAAATGACAACAGAGATAAATGAACAAGTAAATAAAAGCAAGTCTATAAAAATGGGTTTTAAGAAGTGATTTAAAAGAAGTCACTGACTCTGCCTTATCTCCTCAGGGGGCCGTTCCAAAGCCGAGGGGCCCTGATGGTAAAAGCACGGTCACGGTTTAGTTTTCAACCTGGACTTTGGAACAGCAGGATCCACCTGAGGATCTAAGGCTGCGTGCAGGAACATACGGGCTCAATAATTCTGTGATGTAGTTTGGGGCCAGATGCTTTAAAAGTGATCAGTAAAATCTTAAAATCAATTCTAAAACGGACAGGGAGCCAATGGAGAGAAGCGAGGATCAGGGAGATGTGATGTTGGTGTTTAATACCAGTGAGAAGCTGCTGCGTTCTGAACTGGTTGGAGGCAGGAGAGTGACTTTTGGCTTCTTCCAGAGAGGAGGGAGTTACAGTCGTCCGGTCTAGAGAAGACTAGTATAAAGTATAAAGGATTAAACTTCACTGTAAATTAAACTGAGTTCATGTGTGAAAATAAATGACTTTGACTAAACATCACTGTCTCTGTTTTCAGACCTGAAGTCTGAGTCAAGTTGTTCTGGACATTTTCTGGAACTTTTCCTTTCAGCCTCCTAATAAAGTTTCTGAGTGAGTCCATGTGAGAATAGAGCAGGTGAATGTCCAGAGGATTCACAGAGAGCGAGTGGACGTGTTGAGGACACAAACACGTGACGGACGTGAAACTGGAAGAACACAAATATCTCAGGATGAGGAAGAGGAGCCAAACATGTAGAAGACGAAGACGTCAACTTGGAAACACAAGGAGATTCCAGATCTTTTGGTGATGAGGGCCGACGCCGGTGTGGATGAGCTGTAAACAACAACACTGATCTTTCCACAGCAGAATTCATACGTCATGTCTGACCTCCTGCTGCTCCACCCGTTCTTCATATGTGAAAGTCAACTCCAGAAAATGTCCAGACACTAATTTACAGAGTTCATGACTGAAAACAGCTTGAAAGTCCTCGTGTCCTCGGGGTTCAGTTGTTTGTAATATGTAACTTCACCACTAGATGTCTCTAAATATCTTTCTGGACATGTTCAGGAGATTCAAGAGATTCAAGAGTTTATTGTCATATGCACAACGATAACATTAAGCAGTCGCTTGCAATGAAATGCTTGGGTCACAGGCTCTCTTATAACAATGCTCAATCAATTTAAAATTTAAAATAAAATATACATATCTAAATATATATATACACCTAAAGAAAAAGAAAAACAATAGTGCAAGTGTGTGCAATAGTGCAAATATGCAATGTGCAAATATGCTAAGGTGCAGAGTTATGACAGATTGGAGGAGTTTAAAAGTCTTATGGCCTGGGGGATGAAACTGTCTCTGAGTCTGGTGGTGCGGGCCCGGATGCTGCGGTACCGTCGGCCAGACGGCAGCAGGCAGAACAGTTTATGGCTGGGGTGAAAGGGATCTTTAATGATCCGGTTGGCCTTCTTCCTACACCGCTGGGTGTAGAGGTCCTCCATGGATGGTAGCTCCGTCCTGGTGATGTGCTGGGCAGACCTCACCACCCTCTGTAAAGCCTTACGGTTGAGGGCGGTGCAGCTGCCGTACCAGGCGGTGATGCAGCCAGTCAGGATGCTCTCTATGGTGCACCTGTAGAAGTTGCAGAGAATCCTGGCTTCCATGTTGAGCCTCCGCAGCCTGCGGAGGAAGAAGAGCCGCTGTCTGGCCGTCTTCCTGATGGAGTCTGTGTGGTTGGTCCAGGTCAGGTCATCACTGATGTGGACCCCGAGGAACCTGAAGCTGCTGACTCGCTCCACCGTAGTCCCGTTGATGGAGAGGGGGGCGTGTTCTACTCCTTGTCTCTTCCTGTAGTCCACGATCAGCTCCTTTGTTTTGCTGACGTTGAGATGGAGGTTGTTGTCCTGGCACCAAGATGTCAGGGCTCTGACCTCCTCTCTGTAGGCCTTCTCATCGTCGCCGGTGATCAGGCCTATGACGGTCGTGTCATCAGCAAACTTAATGATGGTGTTGGAGCTGTGGGTGGCCACGCAGTAATGCGTGAACAGGGAGTACAGGAGAGGACTGAGCACACAGCCCTGGGGGGCACCGGTGTTTAGAGTCAGGGTGGAGGATGTGGTGCTGCCTATCCGCACCGCCTGTGGTCTGCCCGTCAGGAAGTTCAGAATCCAGTCACGGAGGGCGATGTTGAGCCCAAGGTCTCTGAGCTTGGTGGCAAGCTTCAGGGGCACGATGGTATTGAATGCTGAACTGTAGTCAATGAACAGCATTCTCACAGATGTGTCCCTCTGGTCCAGGTGGGAGAGGGCAGTGTGAAGGGTGAGGGAGATGGCATCTGCAGTCGACCTATTTGGCCTGTAGGCAAACTGAAGAGGGTCCAGAGAGTCAGGGAGGGAGGAGGTGATGAATGGTTTGACTAGCTGCTCAAAACACTTCATGATGGTGGAAGTGAGTGCTACTGGGCGGTAGTCGTTCAGGCAGAGGATTTTTGTTCTTTTGGGAACAGGGACAATGATGGTCTCCTTGAAACATGCGGGGACTACAGACTGGAGCAGTGACAGGTTGAAAATGTCTGTGAAAACATCTGCCAGCTGATCTGCACACACCTTGAGAGCTCGGCCAGGAATGCCATCAGGTCCAGGTGCCTTGCGTGTGTGTGGAGATCCGGTTAAAAGATCTCCACACGTCTGCCCTGGATATTACTGGGGGGCAGCGGTCCTCCTGGGCCTCTTGGATCTCCACAGCCGGGGAGTTGCTCTCAAAGCATAAAAGGTGTTCAGATCCTCTGGGAGAGATGCAGACACTACATCCGCACTGCTGGTCTTTGCTTTGTAGTCAGAGATGGTTTTGAGTCCAGCCCACATGTTCCTTGTGTTGGAGCCCTTGTAGTGAGACTCCACCTTGTCCCTGTAATGTCTCTTGGCACTGCTAATAGCACTCCGGAGCGCGTACCTGGACTTCCTGTACTCCACCAGATCCCCTGAGATGTAGGCATCAGTCCGTGCTTTGAGTTTTGCATGGACGTCACCATTAATCCAGGGCTTCTGGTTTGGGAATGATCGTACAGTAATCCTGGGTACGACGTCATCGATGCATTTGCTGATGTAGCAGATGACCGCGTCCGTGTACGTGTTGATGTTGTCATCCTGGAACACGCACCACTCCGTCATGCTGAAGCAGTCCCGTAGAGCCGAGTCTGATTGGTCGGTCCACCGCTGAATGGTCCGAGTCACCGGTCTGTCACGTTTGAGTTTCTGCCTATAGGAAGGCAGCAGCAGAACTGAGACGTGATCCGATTTGCCGAATGGGGGGCGGGGGAGGGCCTTATACACATCCCGGTAGGGAGTGTAAACATGGTCGAGCGTGTTCGCTCCGCGCGTAGGACAGCTGATGTGTTGGTGGTATCGCGGCAGGACTTTCCTCATCTTGGCGTTGTTAAAATCACCGGCCACAATAAACGCAGCCTCGGGCCGAGTCGTACACGTGAACAAGTGGACTACGTTCACATGTACGACACTCCTATAAATTGGGCCCCAAGTGCTCTCAGATTTTTCATGAAAACCCAGCGTGTTGCTCCGAAGCCTCTCAAGATGTATCCCTGAAACCAGTTCCATGAACCATCTGGAGAAACAAGGAGCACTGGTAGCTTTCCATTCGCTGAGTATTATTCTCTTTGCAACTAGCATAGCAAACATAACGGTCTGCTGTACAGTGTGTGGCAGTGCAAGAGAAGCTACAGAGCAGCCAAACAGGGCAACCAGCGCGTCAGGTTCAATCTGTAGATCATACATCTTAGAACACCATTTAAAAACATCGTGCCAGAAGGGAACAATCTCAGGACAAAACCAAAAGGTGTGGCCTAGAGAGCCTTCTGAAGATTTACATCTGTCACATACATCAGATACATTATATTATCTTTGGAATAATGTTATCACGACTTTAAATTGAATCAACTGCAACCTGGCATTAATTGAGCCCAAATGGATCCTCTCCACCCCCCCCCCGTCTTGTCGGTCAACTCTACACCAGTGTGTGTCCTCAGCCTCCCAGGCAGATTTTATATCTTCTGATCAAACAACAGACTCATTAGCAAATAGTGTCACAAAGTTTGAAACAAGACGTTTAGAATTAGGATGTTGTTTCATTAAAACATAAAAAGAGTGTTTCTTTGGTGGGTTTTCAAACTTTTTTATATTATTATATATTATATTTTATATTTATATTATTAACAAACAGAAAAAGTGAGCTTGAGGCAGGGAGGTTTCTTTCAGCTCCATATAGGATGCAAAATGATTATTTATGTACAAGTCTGCAATAGTAGCCAGTCCTTTATCCTCCAGTAAATAAAGGCCTGATCAGATTGAGATGGAATCAAATTATGGTTAAAACAAATAGGAGAATGTAACGAAAATTCAGGAGTTGAAGCACCATTTTAATATTTTTTTTAATTTTAAGTGAATTTTGGAGAATAAAATTGTCCTTAACTAGAAGCATTGGATAATCCTGAGTAGAAACCAGAGGAGCTGACAGAGAGCTGTTTCTTGAAGTGTTCGATTCCAATTGCAACCACTTGGGTGCATCATGGAGCTCATTTGTCTGGGGAAGCTGATCTTGCCAACATATTAGGGCTCTGGCATTAGTTGCCCAATAGTAATGTTGTAACACTGGAAGGTTTGAACCCCCCCAGTTTCTGGGGTTTTGTAGGTGGGTCTTGGCAACACAATCTGTTTGACACCCCCAGACAAACAGCATTATTATTGAGTCAAGTTTTATTTTTAAAGATAACGGAAGGTTGATTAGAATATATTGAAACAAGTCCATAAACCTGGGGAGCGACACCATTTTAAATCGTATTTACACGCCCTATAAGAGAGAGAGAGACAAAGTCCTCCAAAAATCTAAATCTTTCTTCAGCTTGTCTAACTGAATAGTAAAATTATTCTGAAGTAAGAGTGTAGGATTTACAGGAATAGATAGACCCAAATAAGTAAACTGATCCCTGCTAATTCAAAGGGAAGAGATTCAAGAAAAAGAGGAACTGGATTTTCTGAAAGAGGAATAAATGCACTTTTCCGCCAATTAATGGAATATCCAGACAGGCTACCAAAATATTTAATTACTAGAGGAGTGGAGGAAGGGATAATGGGGGGTCCAATAGAATAATTAACAGGTCGTCCGCTTAAAGAGATAGTTTACATTCAATATCCCCCCCCTTAATTCCCCTAATATCAGTATGCTGCCGTATACTAATAGCCTGAGGCATAAAGCATCTTGATGAGTGATAGAAAAAATTCACCAAATCCATAGTGTCTCAATGTGGCGTGCATATATCTCCATTCAATCTGATCAAAGGACCGTTCTGCATCTAACAAGATAACTACAGGCTTGTCATTTACTTTATGTTTTGCATACATTATATTAAATAATCTCCGGGTATTAAAAAAAGAGAATCTGCCCGATACAAAGCCTGTTTGATCAGGATGTATTAATGAAGATAAATGCCTGATGATTGGTTATGATTAGTTCAAGTTTCACCAGTGGAAGACTTGAGTTTAAGAATGGACCTACTTGCCTGTGCACTGCCTGGCCAACAATTCCCCTGGCTTATCATTCAATTCAAATTGCTTTAGTCTCAGCTTAATTATTTACTTATTAACCTGGTCACTCAAAATAATGTTATATTCATTCTTCAATTTTGTAATGTAATGTAGATCTTTCATGGACCGACAGGAGTAGTATGCCTTCTCTGCTTCAGAGAGCAGCACCTCTATTTGTGCAAGGCGTTTACGCCTTTCCTTCTTCTTCCAAGTTTCATATGAGATCATTTTTCCTCTTACCACAGCCTTAAAAGATTCCCATAAAATAGAGTCTGAGACGGCCCCATTATCGTTGGTTAAAGATCATTCATGGCTGCCTCTATATAATCGTCTATAATTAGGTTTGTAGAATTCAGATCAGGTAGTAGATTGAAAACCTTCCAAGAAACATCAGGTTCATCAATATAAGGACCATAAATATTAAGACAAGTGAAAGGAATATTATTGATGCTGCCTGAGACGATCACATATCTACCATTAAGGTCGGTATTTAGGTGAGATAATTGAAATGGAACAAAATAGCGACACCCCCAAATATAACACAAACAGTAGGCTTATCACGTTTAAATAATATTTGAAACGTTCCCCAGTCTGGTACATATAACATACCCCATCCCACCCTAACCCCCCTTTAGTCCAAACAGGTTGGCCGTGCCCCCATCTTCTCAGGGAAACAGCAAGGCAGCAATATGAATTCACCACGTCTTCACCCGAGTTCAAAACCAACGTGGTTTAAGCCAATATTTAAGCCTTTGTTTGCTCAGCTTTAAAATGAAAGACTTTTATTAAATCACCCTATCAAATAAAAATGAATAACGAGTAAACAAAACAGTATCTCAGACTATTACAGAAACCAACCGATTAGTCCATATTGCTGCTCACTGGGTAAAGAGTTTGCAAAACGCTCTGCATCGTCCGCTGAAGTAAACGTTGGAGTCTTTCCATTATGCTCAACGAGCAGCTTGGCAGGGAAGCGGAGAGTAGTTTTCACATTACCCCCCGCGAAGTGTCTTGATGACTTTTCCGAAGGCTTGTCGCTGATTGATCACCTCTGATGTATAATCTGGAAAGATGTGAAACCTAGCACCATCATAATACCAGGGTGCTCTCTCCCGACTTAATCGCAATAGCAGCTCGCTGTCCTGGTCGCGGTGTATTTTTGCAATAATTGTCCGTGGTCGTTCTCCCTCTGACGTCAGTCGGGGTTTCAGAATACGGTGGGCTCTGTCCACTTCCACCACCCTGGAGAACGCAGTCTGGCCGAAAAGTTTTATGATCATTTCAGACACAAAGGCCGTAGGATGTCCCTTCTCCTCGCATTCTGCGACTCCCACAAACTTCAGATTCAACCGTCTGGAGCGGCTCTCTAAACAACAATCGTTCACCTTCGTTGGAAGGTGTCTTCTATCGACTGGTGTCTGGTGTCTTCTATCGACTTCCTCATCTCCATACCTTGAATTTCTATAGTAACTAATATGACAGTTGGTGTAGGCTGAGGCACGGCTGCATCAAGATTCACCGGTGTTGGCTGTGCAGCCATGTGCTTCTCGTCAGGTGCAGCGTCGTTTGAAAGTTTATTCGGTTCTTTCTCTGTCCGATTGCCTTTTCTAAAGTTGATGTGTGAAGAGGGCGAGCAGTTCTATGATCATGTTTCCTTGAAGTGGCGATGATCTGAGCAGCAGTTTGACCAGTTGAAAGTGGTGCAGGGAGCCTGAGGAACACGTGTGTACAGGGCGGTACAGAGATCTAGTGGTGAAGAGATAAAGGCATGGACGACCCCGTGTAAGTCCTGAAACCAGAGGAAGGGTTTCATCTTTGAAATGAGCCCAGAACACGAACGCAGCACGCTGTCATGTGGTCAGTCCACAGGACCACCGAGACAAGTCCTGGTTAGCTTCCACAGAAACATTACATGGACACATTGTCCAGCATTGGATTGTTTCTCTGTCAGTAAAACTTCAGCAGCAATGCGGTCAATAAAAGGGACGACTACTGGGAGTGATTTGTTCACGGAGGTAAATGCATGCTTGGACAAGCTGGGACTCAAATGGGACAAACTGACAGGTGTTACAACAGATGGTTGTCCAAATATAAAATAAATAATATATAATATATAATATAATATTACTTTGCCTGCCTCAATTTTTCATTGCCTAATCATAACATTTACTCTTACCAGTAGAAGCTTATCAAATTAATGAGTAGAATTGAGTTCAGCCTATTGGTCCGGCCCTCCACAACTGTCCCTGTTTCTCATGTGGCCCCTTGGGAAAATGAATTGCCCACCCCTGATCTAAACTGTACAAATTGTTGTTTTGTTTACTTTAAATACATTATATTTAAATACTTTATATTTACATCAGGAGCGGGTCCTCTCTACAGAGGCAGCCATGTTTCTTTCTTTTACAGTAGCCCGGACTGGACAAACTAAACCTTTTGAGTTTCTTATGACAATTGAAGCTACCACAGGTTCTCTTTCATGTTTGGAAGGGGAGGGTGAGGTGAGGGGTGTTCAGCTGCAACATGACACTTCACCACTAGATGTCACCAAACTGAGCCTCTAACAATAAAACATGATGTCTGACCTCAGAGTCTCCAGTGGACAGGTTGGACTCTGTAGAAAACCACACAGCTCCTTCACTGCTGAGTCCTGCAGGTCGTTGTCAGTCAGATCCAGTTCTCTCAGATGAGAGGGGTTTGACCTCAGAGCTGAAGCCAGAGAAGAACAGCTGATCTCTGATAGACTGCAGTCCTTCAACCTGGATAAAGAAATAAGAATATTTGAATGTGTCCTCCTGTTGTTGTGGATCGTCTTCATGTCAACACAGACTCTCAACATGCTGCTGACCTCAGTCCAGTCTGTGACCTGAAGATAAATATCAGATCAGACATGTTGGACCATTGTTTCATTCATCTCCTTCTTCTCTGTGTGTTTGGTCACTGAGCAGGTTTGTGTAATTAAACACTGTTTAAAGTAGGGATGGCTCCTGACAGTCACTTCCTGTTTGTTTCTATACTTATACTTCTGTCCAACGTGTTTCAATAAGAATGTGTCTTTTTGAAAACCTGAGGAGGACGAGTGCTCGGCCTCAGTCCACATGTTATTTACTGACACTTTCTTAGTGATCAGGAGCAGGTGAGTGCAGGTGAATGGAGTTGATGAGGTGGACGTGACTGACAGGCTGGGTGAGTGACAGATGACTGAGGGACAGTGAGCAGAGCAGAACTGAGACAATTTAAATAAATAATGACCCAATAAGAAAGAAAGTTGGAAAAGTGAAGAAGGATTTAAGGACCTCAGAGTCTCCAGTCCACAGTTTGGACTCTCCAGTCCAGAACACAGCAGCTTCACTCCTGAATCCTGCAGCTCATTGAAGTTCAGATCCAGTTCTCTCAGATGTGAGGGGTCTGACTTCAGAGCTGAGGCCACGACTTCACAGTGAGTCTCTGAGAGTCGACAACCACCGAGTCTGTAATTAAAGAAAATATCTGTTGGAATAAAATCAGAAAACACAACATTCATACAAAACGTGATCATGTGACCCTCACCCTGGTAAATCCCCTTTTTGCCTCATGAACATGTTAAAAACTCCTCAAGAGAATCCTTTCAGATTTGGTACAAGCGTTCATTTAGACTGACAGAGGAACTCATTAGATTCAGGTGGTCAAAGGTCAAAGGTCAAGGTCACACAACATGTTTCTGGCCTCTTGAACATGATGTCTCAAGTCTGTCTTTAGGGGATTTCTTCACATTTTGACCAGTTGGACTCAAAGATAAACTGATTAGATTTCAGTGGTCAAAGGTCAAAGGTTACAGTGACCTCATATTATTGTGAATGCAACATGTCAGGAACCTGGAGGGACGGACACTGCACTGGTTGGTGGTGGCGTACAAACGCAGGGTGGGAATTCTAGTTTCACCAGAAAGAAGAATAAACGATATTTCTAATTCTGCTTCTTCAGTTTAAAGGAACAGTCAGTGATTCTCATCCTAAACACAGAGAAGCTGTGATTTATCTGATTAATCACCGTTTCTAAATGCATATAAACATATAACAGTTTCATTAAGCAGGAATGAAATTAATATAATTATTTAAAAATATATATATATATATTTTAAATCATTAAGGATTTTCAAGGGCCCCCCTCCCCTTTGGGGCCCTGGGAAGTCAGTTCCCCTTTCCCCCCCACTACGACGCCACTGTGTACGTACGCACGCAGAAAACCCTGCAGACACCAGGAGAACCTCCTCCTCACAGAAAGGCTGCACTAACAGTGTTGACCACTGCAACACCATGCTGCCCAAAACAATGAGAACCATTTAACACTGAGTGTATTTGAAGAACGACTCATCTCCACTGATTGAACATGTTATTGATCATGTCTGGACTCACCGAGCCTTCCTGCAGTTCCTCACAGCTGGGATCAGTCTCTGTTGACCCTGGTCTGATGTATTGAACTTCTTCAGGTTGAACTCATCCAGAACCTCCTCTGACATCTGCAGCATGTAGGCCAGAGCTGAGCAGTCGAAGACAGAGAGTTTCTCCTTCGATCTGTTCTCTGACGTCAGGAACTGTTGCATCTGCTGATGAACTGAGTGGTCGTTCATCTCAGTCAGACAGTGGAAGATGTTGATGCTTCTGTCAGGAGAAATGTCATCACTCTGCATCTCCTTCAGGTTGTTGATGACTCTCTGGATGATCTTTGGATTGTTCTCTGTCCGACCCAGCAGGCCTCCTAAGACTCTCTGGTTGGACTCCAGACTGAGGCCGTGAAGGAAGCGAACAAACAGGTCCAGATGACCATTTTTACTGGTGAGGGATTTCTTCATGGTTCTCTTCAGGAGGTCATCCAGGGAGAAGGTACCCCAGGTGTTCCCATATGTTACCAAGAAGTTGTTGAGTTCTTCTGTGTTCCTCTTGGTGTAACAGTGGAACATGTAGACTGCAGCCAGAAACTCCTGAACGCTCAGATGAACAAAGCAGTAGACTGATTTCTGGAAGATCACACACTCTCTTCTGAAGATCTCAGTACAAACTCCTGAGTACACTGAGGCCTCTGGGACATTAAGACCACACCGCTCCAGGTCTTCTTGGTAGAACATGATGTTTCCTTCCTCCAGATGTTTAAGTGCCAGCCTCCCAGCTTCAGAAGAACGTCCCTGTCAGCCTCCGTCAGCTGCTGTGGGTCGTCTCATGTCCCTCACCGTACTTGTTGTTCTTCCTCTTTGTCTGAACCAGCAGGAAGTGTGAGTACAGGTCAGTCAGGGTCTTGGGCAGCTCTCCTCTCTGGTCTGTGGTCAACATGTGCTCCAGAACTGTAGCACTGATCCAGCAGAAGACTGGGATTTGACACATGATGTGGAGGCTCCTGGACGTCTTGATGTGTGAGATGATTCTGCTGCACAGCTCTTCATCACTGAATCTCCTCCTGAAGTACTCCTCCTTCTGGGCGTCAGTGAAGCCTCGTACTTCTGTGACCCTGTCAACACATGTAGGAGGGATCTGATTGGCCGCCGCAGGTCTGGAGGTTATCCAGACGAGAGCCGAGGGAAGCAGATTCCCCTGGATGAGGTTTGTCAGCAGCACATTGACTGATGACCTCTGTGTGACATCAGACACAACCTTCCTGTGGTTGAAGTCCAGAGAAAGTCTGCTTTCATCCAGACCGTCCAAGATGAACAAAGGTTTACAGACAGCGAGCGTCTCTGCCGTGAGCTTCTGTAACGCTGGATGGAAAACACGGAGCAGCGTGAGAAGACTGTGCTGCTGGTCTTTCACCAGGTTCAGCTCCCTGAACGGAAGCACAGTCAGCAGACCCACATCTTGGTTTTCTAAACCCTCTGCCCAGTCCAGAGTGAACTTCTGCACCGAGAAGGTTTTTCCAACGCCAGCGACGCCGTTGGTCAGGGCGACTCTGATGCTGCTCTGCTGGTCAGTTGAGGCTTTAAAGATGTCGTGGCACTTGATGGGAGTGTCGCTCTTCATCTTGGAAGCCGTCTCAAGCTGCCTCACCTCATGTTGAGTATTAACCTCTTCACTCTGTCCTCTGTGATGTAGAGCTCAGTGTAGATCCTGTTGAGGAGGGTTCTACTTCCTGTTTCATCAGTTCCTTCAGTCACATGTTCACATCTCCTCCTCACACTGAGCTTATGTTCATCTAAAACCTCCTGCAGACCACGATCTGCTGAAAGACAAGAAACAATGTCAGAGACAGAGAATCTGAGAATCTGCTGATTGTTTTCATCAGATACAGAAAAACTACAGAAAATAAAAGCTTTTTAACTTTGTGCTTTTATAACGATGTTAAATGTTGATGCTGTATGAAGGAACAAAATAAAACCACATGTGCTGATGTCAGAAGTGAAGACATCAGCAGACACATGTACAGTGCTGCTCTGACCGGCTGTCTGAGCTCCAGCTCCTGTTCTGGATCTTTGTCCACACTGGGGACAGGAGGAGTCTCCTGAAGAACCAGACTGGTCCCAGTATGAGGTGATGCACTGTCTGCAGAACCAGTGTCCACAGCTGGTGGAGACTGGATCCTTCAGGACGTCCTGACACGAAGCACAGCAGGACGACTGCTCCTCCTCAGAAACATGACTCCTCTTCCTCTCCCTGTGAAGACATTTCCTGATAACTCACATGTCCCAGTCACAGGTTGTCATTACTTCTGTCAAGGAGGTTTTGTTTTCACCCAGTATGTTTCTGTGTTGGTTCTTGGTGGAGGTCTGAGCTCTTTGAGTGATTCTGAGAGATTAGTCACCAACTTCAATGAAGCTGTGTCCTAATGCAGGGGCCACACTAGAGGAAACTAAATCCTCTTCAGATCAGTTCACAGTAGAAACAGTCTCTTACTCTGTGTGTGAGGGTTCAGGTTCATTACTGAAGAGTGGAGGAAGTCCTTTGGACCAGTCACTCTTCAGAGACACACAGCTGGACCCTGGAGACTCGGCTCTCAGTCTGTGGTCCTGACCTCTGCAAACACAAACATGGTTTTATTCAGAACACATCATTCACTGGTTCATTCTCTGAGGATTCAGTTTGGAGGTTCACATGTTTGTAGCAGGTCTCTTACTTTGTGTGTGAGGGTCCAGGTTCATTACTGAAGTTTATAGGTTCTCCCATGGACCGGTCACTCTTCAGAGACACACAGCTGAACACTGGAGACTCTGCTCTGTCCTCCTCTTCCTCCTCATAACCACTCATCTTCAGTCTGAGAGGAAAAACACTGTGAGCTCAAACACACACAATGAAGCCAGGTACATAAACTCAGTGTTTCTTCAAATACAACAGAGTCAACCCTCCTACACTGTGTCCCTGTTGTCACGGTAACCTGAGACAGTTGTAGGTTTAATGTGTTGGACTCTGCCGATCACAGCGTTGAGTCAAACTGTTGATTGACTGACAGAAGTTCCTCCTGAATCTTCTTCTCTCTAAAGTCCACGAGTAGAAAACTGACTCAGAGTCAGTGACAGTAAAATAATATGAATGAATAATATTAATGTTGCTGAACACTCACCAGCCTCAGACTTCACGTCTCCTCCGTCTGCTCGTGACAGTTAAAACAAAGTCTGAACACTTCCACTTTCACTGGCTGCTGCTCCTCTCTGCATTTACTGGAAACCACGTGACTCTGTGTGTGTGTGTGTGTCGTCCCGTGTTGTGTCGCAGGTTTAAACATGTGTCTCATGAACTGTAGAGAATCAAACCAACACAAAGTGAACGTCAGTCCTGTCCGTGTCCTGATAACTTGTGATCCGTGTTTCACAAGTCATCAGGACAACATCTCTACATTTTAAATCACCACTGACGTACTACGGTAAGCGAATTGCGTCACTTCCTGTTTCCCTGCAGCTGGTGGTGGTCGCTCTCTCTGAACCAGCTGCTCTACTAACACAGATATTTCTCTGTATCACTGCGGCTCAATGGCCGGTCTGTAGTTAAACATCCACACACACCAACACCTCCTCTCTGGTGCTTTAGAGACTGTGTGTCTCCATCTGCGTGACACCGGATTCTTCTGTTTGAGGCTAACAGGCTAACATATGAGCGATGGCTCCTCTCCTCCCTCTCTCCTGCTCCGAGTGTCTGGTGTTCACTGACTCCTCCACCTCCTTTAACAGTGGAGCTACATGTAACACATGTAGTGTGTTGGTAGCGATGGAGGCGAGAGGCTCAGCGACTTACAAGCTCCGATAGCTGTAGCTAGCCACCTAGCTTAGCCTCCGCTAGCAGTCCCTCGACTTGTCCCGAGCCGCCGGGAGCCCAGGGCGGCTGGCGGACTGTCCGGAGGGGGCATGGTGCTATCTTTAAAAAGCCCACGATTAAAGAGCCACCAGCTCACGGTTCAAACAGATTCTCTCCTCTCAACCACGCACCCGTTGAGAAGCAAACTCTGGTTATTGGAGACTCGGTCCTGAGAACCGTGAGGTCAGCGACACCAGACCATAGTCAACTGCAGGGGCCAGAGCAGCCGGGGCCAGAGCAGCAGGGGCCAGAGAGCAGGGGCAGAGAGCAGCAGGGCCAGAGCAGGGGCCAGGGAGCAGCAGGGGCCAGAGCAGCAGGGGCCAGAGAGCAGGGGCCAGAGCAGCAGGGGCCAGAGCAGCAGGGGCCAGAGAGCAGCAGGGGCCAGAGCAGCAGGGGCCAGAGAGCAGGGGCCAGAGCAGCCGGGGCCAGGGAGCAGCAGGGCTGCGGAGACCCTACTGTCTCTGAGGTGGGACCAGGTGTACTGTCTGCAGTCTGGGTGCATCCTCCTCCACACGTCCACCAGGCCGTGAGAGCGGACCAGCTGCTTCAAGGCCTGCTGAGAGGCTGGATGAGGCTCTGCATGGACAGCAGTAGAATGGTCAAACTGAGCTTTGACTAAAAGAAGCTTCCCCTGGATGAAATGCTGGACCTCCAGTGAGTTAGGTTTAAAAGCCCTGGAGAGGAGGAAGCCCACTCCTCCACTCAGAGAAGTGTTGTGACTTAAAATGGCTTCCCCTTCCCACTCCCTCCTCCAGTCAGACTCATTATTAAAATCACTGTGTGTGTTTTCTTTTGGTCTCTTGAGCCATTTACGTTTACCCCCACACACACACACACACACACACACACACTCTAAAAACATCCATGTTGATTGAGATGTTAATGATTAGATGTTGCACAAGTCTCTTCAGTGTAAAAACCTCCTGATCTGTGAGACTCTTCCCTCTGCCTCATGTGGAGTCTGGCTGAAGAGATAAAAAGAGCTAAGTCTGGGAAGTGGTCGTCCACCTTCACCTCGTGCTGGTTCTTGGTTCGATGTAAAAAAGTTAGTAATTTTTCTGTTGTTAGCATTTTCTGTTTTTTGACTGCTGCTAAAACTTGGCACATCGCTGCTGTCAGACACACACTCATCATTTCCACTCTCATCACCGTTTATTTAGTTTCCTTCACTTTGCTGCTCTTTGCCTCAGTTGTTGTATTTCTGCTTGATCTCCTGCGTTTTACAGTTGACTTTGATTTCACTGTTCTTTCTGCTTCCTCCTCCATCTCAGCCTCCTCCACCTGTTCACTCCATGGAACCCTTTTATCACCCGTTTCACTTTCCTTTACTTGCACTGTTTCCTCCATCCTTCCCTTGCTGCTCGCTCTCCTTTCCTTCACCTGCCTGCTTTTCCTCCTCACCTGTCTTCTCCTCCACCTGTTTCACAACACTCTCACCACTTTCTTCTTCCCCTTCACCTCCCACCTCCCTTTCTTCTACCTCACCCAAAACACCCTCCCCTCATCCGAGCGGCCGACACAACGCTGCTGTGGCCGACCTTCTCCCCCACAGCGAGGCCGATGTCCTCCACGCTGCAGGGGAAGCTGGCAGAGATCTTAACGCCATGTTTGCGGCTTAAGTTTTTTAAATTCCTGCTGGTCATGGCGTCTGCCACGCCACCGGAAAGACGCCGGTGAGGAAAAGATAAAAGAAAAACCATAGAAACACCAAACTATAAACTACTGTGAACCTTTAACCAATAAACTGTGCGAAAATAATATAATTTATTATAAAGAAAAACCAAATAGAGACTGAAAGTTAGTCGCTCTGCCACACGCTCAGAGGCCACAATCTCCCAGCATGCACTGAGAGAGAGAGAGAGAGAGAGAGAGAGAGAGAGAGAGAGGGAGAGAGTGTGTGAGAGAGAGGAGAGAGAGAGAGAGAGAGAGGGTGTGAGAGAGAGAGAGAGAGAGAGAGAGAGAGAGAGTGAGAGAGAGAGAGAGAGAGAGAGAGAGTGTGAGAGAGAGAGAGAGAGAGAGAGAGAGAGAGAGAGAGAGAGTGAGAGAGAGAGAGAGAGAGAGAGAGAGAGAGAGAGGGTGTGAGAGAGAGAGAGAGGTGTGAGAGAGAGAGAGAGAGGGTGTGAGAGAGAGAGAGTGAGAGAGTGGAGAGAGAGAGAGAGAGAGAGAGGGTGTGAGAGAGAGAGAGAGAGAGAGAGGAGAGAGAGAGAGAGAGAGGGTGTGAGAGAGAGAGAGAGAGAGAGGTGTGAGAGAGAGAGAGTGGGTGTGTGAGAGAGAGAGAGAGAGAGAGAGAGGGTGTGAGAGAGAGAGAGAGAGAGAGAGAGAGGGAGAGAGAGAAACCATTATTCAAACACATCTAAACAGAACAATTCAATTTGCAGAGAGTTGAAGTAAATGTCAGAGCAGGAAACAGAGTGTGTGTGACCTGGTTACGTCTCAGTTAAACTCTCTCACCTCTCAGCTGTGTTTCATCTTCACCACCAGGGAACGTTTTTCTAGATGATCTTGAATTTTAACACTTTAGTGAAAACTTCATCCATAAGTAAAACACAGAATGTATCAGAATCATTGATTAATTAATTAATGTGATTCTTTATTCAGGACAGAATGGAACAACTCATTTCAACATTAAAAACACATGGTTGTAAACAGTGGTGACACGACACAGTGACACTAGACAATAAGTGTCGGGCCTCATTTCCCAAACGGTGCCATGTGTCTGATCCATCGTGTAAATGCGTGTTCGCCCCTTCGCCCTCATGACAAGACGCCGCCACAGCCTCCTCAGTGAGTCATGTGATGTCAGAGAATTTAAACTTTAATGAAGTGGAAACTGTTTATTTTCATGTAAAAATAAAGAAATGATTCATGTAAACAAAGCAGCCACAAGATTTTACAAGTGAATAAAACAACCTGAGGTTGTATAAACGCTGTACATGAAAGAAAGTCCACTTGTATAAAACCTTCTATCTCTTTGTACATGAGCAGGAACATGCAGATCAGTTATGAACATGTGTGAAGAATCCAAAGAGAATGAAAATCATCAAAATGTGAGTT
Source organism: Hippoglossus stenolepis (assembly GCF_022539355.2). NCBI lineage: Eukaryota > Metazoa > Chordata > Actinopteri > Pleuronectiformes > Pleuronectidae > Hippoglossus > Hippoglossus stenolepis. The sequence goes on from NC_061483.1 coordinate 2,003,686, forward strand.
CACATGTTTTTCATGAAGTCATTGAACTGATTCGATCTGATGAGTCCAGACGTTTTCATCTTCTCAGTGAAGCAGAGCCGCAGGCTCCCGGCTCCAAACGAATTATCTCTGTGTTTCTAAACGTCTTTCACCCACAGACTCACACCACTTTACATCGGAGTCATTAGGTGAAGCAGGTTATTAAACTATGTACATGAAAACTTCACTATTTGACAAATAACATGATTAAATTCACTTTGAACAGAAAAACAACCTCAGCTTCTCATTGGGGGAAAATATTTCTGTTTCTTATTTAATCTGAAAAAGTTCAAAATTTGCATTAAATTAGCACAGACTTTGACTTTTGTGAGTCAAGGACTGGCAGAGTACAACAACAGATCCACTGATGATGCTGTGTCACATCCACAGAACACACAGGGAGGATGGTGGACTGGACTCTGTGTGACAGCTGATCTCAGAGCAGCTCACCTCCTCTGATTCCTCTGGGCTCTGTCTCCACTCTGCCTCCCAGCAACAAGGCCCAGTCAGAGCCGCTCTACTGCTTCTGCTGCTTCAGCCTCTGGATCCTCAGGACACAGCTCAACCTCCGTCCACTCACTGTCCTCTTCACTCAGCTACTAAGATCACAGCCTCCATCTGTTGAGAGAAGAAGACATCCAGTGTTTCAGAGGCTCACTTCATCAGCTGTGAGTCAGTGATACAACACATCCAGTTAGAAAGAGCAGCAGGGACTTCCCAGTCCTGTTCAGAGTGGAGCAGCTTCCTCTCTGCTTCATGTTCACGTGTTTGGAATGAACACTAAGAGCTAAGTGTGTTTCCTCTGCATGTCAAAGTGCAGAGTGGACACCTGAGAATGATTTACTGCTGTTACAGGTGAAGACATGTTTCACTGTGAGCACGTGCACATAAAAGGCGGGGAGTTTACTCGTGACCAATCACAGACATGGACAGTTTGACTGACAGCAGAGCCTCATATTTCACGAGGATCAAACTGTTCTATAATAAAAATCAGAGAGAACAAACACATGATCAGAATAAAAGAAACTCAGTTACAACTGCTAAATGCAGGAAGAACAGCTGGTAAAACATCTGTGATAGTGTCAATGTGTAAGTTACAGCGCCCCCTGGTATCTTGTTTGGTAAAAACTCATATTACATGTACACGATATAATAACGTGTGTGAACGAGATAAAATAACTCGAGAGACCCTGAGATCTGAATCTGTTGTTTACTAACAAGACCCAGGTGGAAGAGAAGAGATTCTTGATGAGAAACGTTTGAATCCCAGGATGTGACACACAGTGTCTCACTGTCTCTGAGGACACACACTGTCTCAATGTCTCTGAGGACACACACTGTCTCAATGTCTCTGAGGACACACACTGTCTCAATGTCTCTGAGGACACACACTGACTCTGAGGACACACACTGACTCTGAGGACACACACTGACTCACTGACTCTGAGGGCCCCACACTGTCTCACTGTCTCTGAGGACACACACATCTCCTGTCTCTGAGGACACACACTCTCTCTGTGTCTCTGAGGACCCACTCACTGACTGAGGACACACACTGACTCTGAGGACCAAAAACTGTCTCACTGACTCTGAGGACACACACTGTCTCACAGACTCTGAGGACACACACTGTCTCACTGACTCTGAGGACACACACTGTCTCACTGTCTCTGAGGACACACACTGACTCTGACGACAAACACTGACTGAGGACACACACTGTCTCACTGTCTCTGAGGACACACACTGTCTCACTGACTGAGGACACAGTGTCTCTGAGGACACACACTGTCTCACTGACTCTGAGGACACACTGTCTCAGAGGACACACACTGACTCTGAGGACACACACTGTCTCACTGACTCTGATGACACACACTGACTCTGAGGACACACTGTCTCTGAGGACACACACTGTCTCTGAGGACACACTGAATCTGAGGACACACACTGTCTCACTGACTCTGAGGACACACACTGACTCTGAGGACACACACTGTCTCTGAGGACACACACTGACTCTGAGGACACAAACTGTCTCACTGACCTCTGAGACACACACTGTCTCTGAGGACACACACTGACTCACTGACTCTGAGACACACACACCCAGCTCTGAGGACACACACTGTCTCTGAGGACACACACTGACTGAGGACAAACACTGTCTCACTGACTCTGAGACACACACAGCTCTGAGACACACTGTCTCACTGTCTCTTAGGACACACACTGTTTCACTGACTCTGAGGACACACACTGACTCTGAGGACACAGTCTGAAGACACACACTGACTCTGAGGACACACTGTCTCAGTGTCTCTTAGGACACACACTGTCTCACTGACTCTGAGGACACACACTGACTCACTGAATCTGAGGACACACACTGTCTCTGACGACACACACTGACTCTGAGGACACAGTCTGAAGACACACTGACTCTGGACACTGTCTCAGTGTCTCTTAGGACACTGCTGTCTCACTGACTCTGAGACACACACTGACTCACTGAATCTGAGGACACACACTGACTCTGAGGACAAACACTGTCTCACTGACTCTGAGGACACACACTGTCTCACTGACTCTGAGGACAAACACTGTCTCACTGACTCTGAGGACACACACTGTCTCACTGTCTCTGAGGACACAGTGTCTCTGAGGACACACACTGTCTCACTGTCTCTGAGACACACACTGTCGACTAGGAGACCTGGTGTCTCTGAGACACACACTGTCTCACAGCTCTGAGACACACTGTCTCAGAGGACACACACTGACTCTGAGGACACACACTGTCTCACTGACTCTGATGACACACACTGACTCTGAGGACACACTGTCTCTGAGGACACACACTGTCTCTGAGGACACACTGAATCTGAGGACACACACTGTCTCACTGACTCTCTGAGACACACACTGAATCTGAGGACACACACTGTCTCTGAGGACACACACTGACTCTGAGGACACAAACTGTCTCACTGACTCTGAGGACTCACTGACTCTGAGGACACACACTGACTCTGAGGACACACACTGTCTCTGAGGACACACACTGACTCTGAGGACAAACACTGTCTCACTGACTCTGAGGACACACACTGACTCTGAGGACACACACTGACTCTGAGGACACACTGTCTCAGTGTCTCTTAGGACACACACTGTTTCACTGACTCTGAGGACACACACTGACTCTGAGGACACAGTCTGAAGACACACACTGACTCTGAGGACACACTGTCTCAGTGTCTCTTAGGACACACACTGTCTCACTGACTCTGAGGACACACACTGACTCACTGAATCTGAGGACACACACTGACTCTGAGGACACACACTGACTGAGGACACACATTGTCTCACTGTCTCTGAGGACACAGACTGTCTCAATGACTCTGAGGCACACTGACTCTGAGGACACACACTGACTGAGGACACACACTGTCTCACTGTCTCTGAGGACACACACTGACTCTGATGACACACACTGACTCTGAGGACACACTGTCTCTGAGGACACACACTGAATCTGAGGACACACACTGTCTCACTGACTCTGAGGACAAAAACTGTCTCTGAGGACATACACTGTCTCTGAGGACACACACTGACTCTGAGGACACACACTGTCTCACTGACTCTGAGGACACACACTGACTGAGGACACGCACTGTCTCTTAGGACACACACTGTCTCACTGACTCTGAGGACACACACTGTCTCTGAGGACACACTATCTCTGAGGACACACACTGACTGTGAGGACAGACACTGACTCTGAGGACACACACTGTCCCTGAGGACACACACTGTGGTGGAAACCTCTGACATCACTCCTCAATAGAAACACATGGACCTATCTTCAGGAAGCTGACTGAGTGCATCTGGTGTTTTGGTGACAGGATGAGTCTGGAGAGATTGAGATGTTTGCCACCACACCTGTTCCCGCCTTTGCCACACGCATGCAGGTGAGCTAGAGATCAACTGAACCAACCAGGCGTTGATTTAAACTTCCCTTATCCGTCCCTTTAAGAGTGTACCACACAACAGTGTAGAGTCACTGTGGTCAGTGGCGGAGCTTCAATGCGGGTTGATCTCCAGCAACCTGGAGCAGGTTAGCCGTTCATCAGAAGTTACCGTGGCGATTTAACTGCGTTAAAGTGGGCGAAACCGTGCGACTGAAAAAACTAAACCTGAAGTTAACCTGATAACCACAAATCCTGCTTAGTAGCACAGACCCTGGATCTGTGATACTGACTGTGTTAGTAAAATACTGATGAAACGCGTGGACTGACTCCAACCATCTACTGACCTCACAATCTGCAGTGAGCAGTTGGACTCTGCTTTAGATCAAGCAGCTCCTTCACTCCTGAAGTCCTGCAGGTTGTTTTCTGAGATCCAGTTCTCAGATGAGAGGTTTGACCTCCAGAGCTGAAACCAGAGAAGAACAGCTGATCTCTGACAGTCTGCAGTCTCAACCTGAATAAAGAATAAAACTAAACTGTAAATTAAACTGGTTCATGTGTGAAAATAACAGACACATATTCATGTGAGCACAGACTCATAACATGGAAGATAAATATGAAATCAGACATGTTGGACTAAAAGCAGTCCTGATTCAGTAAAAATATATTATTTGGACCCGGTCTCTGTCCTGCAAAGTCAGTTTAGGAAATCCAGAACTAAACTCCAATGTTTTAACAAGTAGCTGAATATTTAAATGTCACAGATTAATTAATGATGGATTAGATTATGTATGAAGAGGTATGTTAATTAGAATTAAATGAGATCAATTGGGTATAAATGCTGTACATAGATGAACTGACCTCAGAGTCTCAGTCGACAGGTTGGACTCTGTGAAAACCACACAGCTCCTTCCTCTGAGTCCTGCAGGTGGTTGTAGCTCCAGATCCAGTTCTCTCAGATGAGAGGTTTGACCTGGAAGGCTGAAGCCAGAGAAGAGTAGCTGATCTCTGACAGACTGCAGACCCACAACCTGGATAAATAATAATAATAAGAAACTTTATTGATATAGTACTTTTTAAAAACAGAGTTTACAAAGTGCTTTGACAGCAAAGCAAGAAAAGTAAATAAAAACTTGAACCCATAAAAGCAGTAAAACGACAATAGAGATAAATGAACAAGTAAATAAAAGTTGAAAATGATAAAAACACAATAAAAACACAACATCACATAAAAGCCAGTCTATAAAAACGTGTTTTAAGAAGTGATTTAAAAGAAGTCACTGACTCTGCCTTATCTCCTCAGGGAGCGTTCCAAAGCGAGGGCTGATGGTAAAAGCTGCAGTCGCGGTTTAGTTTCAACCTGGACTTTGGAACAGCAGGATCCTGAGATCTAAGGCTGCGTGCAGATCTGAGCTCAATAATTCTGTGATGTAGTTTTAGGGCCAGATGCTTTAAAGTGATCAGTAAAATCTTAAAATCAATTCTAAAAACGGACAGGGAGCCAATGGAGAGCGGATCTGGGAGATGTCATGTTGGTGTTTAATACCAGTGAGAAGCTGCTGCGTTCTGAACTGGTTGGAGGCAGGAGTGACTTTTGGCTTCTTCCAGAGAAGGAGAAGGAGTTACAGTCGTCTATTAGAAGACTAGTATAAAGTATAAAAGGATTAAACTTCACTGTAAATTAAACTGAGTTCATGTGTGAAAATAAATGACTTTGACTAAACATCACTGTCTCGGTTCAGACCTGAAGTCTGAGTCAAGTTGTTCTGGACATTTTCTGGAACTTTTCCTGCAGCCTCCTAATAAAGTTTCTGAGTGAGTCCATGAGAATAGAGCAGGTGAATGTCCAGAGGATTCACAGAGGCGAGTGGACGTGTTGAGGACACAAACACGTGACCAGGACGATGAAACTGGAAGAACACAAATATCTCAGGATGAAGAAGAGGAGCCAAACCGTAAGAAGGCGAGGCGTCAACTTGGAAACGAGGGAGGTTCCAGAGCTTTTAGTGATGAGGGCAGCTGGCAGTGTGAATGAGCTGTAAACAACAACACTGATCTTTCTGGCAGAATTTATACGTCATGTCAGCCTCCTGCTGCTCCTGTTCTTCATATGTGAAGTCAAACTCCAGAAAATGTCCAGACACTATTTTTACAGAGTTCATGACTGAAAACAGCTTGAAGTCTCGTGTCCTCGGGGTTCAGTTGTTTGTAATATGTAACTTCACCACTAGATGTCTCTAAATATCTTGCTGGAAATGTTTGTCGTATATGTGAACAAGTGGACTACGTTCATGTATGACACCTGGAAGCAAATCCTGCTCCTTCACAGTGAACCTGTAGCTTTTTTAAAATTGTTTTTTAAATTATATTTAACTTCACAAAGAAAAAAAAGAGATGAAACTTACAATATAAACAAAAGCATAAAGTCAATAATCACAAAGGACAAAAAGAAAAAAAGAAAAGAAGCCAGACTCTACAGAGATAAGCTACAGCGTTACAGCCTCTACTAATTAATCATTCAGTAAATTAAAAATATAAAGCATATGGTGAGGAAAAGCCAGAATGGGTATCACGAAAAATTTGGGGTTTCATTCGGGAAATTAAGTTTCCTATAAATTGGGCCCCAAGTGCTCTCAGATTTTTCATGAAAACCCTGCGTGTTGCTCCGAAGCCTCTCAAGATGTATCCCTGAAACCAGTTCCATGAACCATCTGGAGAAACAAGGAGCACTCGTAGCTTTCCAGCTAAGCTGAGTATTCTCTTTGCAACTGGCATAGCAAACGCGGTCTGCTGTACAGTGTGTGGCAGTGCAAGAGAAGCTGGAAACGGCAAACAGGGCAACCAGCGCGTCAGGTTCAATCTGTAGATCATACATCTTAGAACACCATTTAAAAACATCGTGCCAGAAGGGAACAATCTCAGGACAAAACCAAAAGGTGGGGAGCGACACCATTTTAATTGTATTTACACGCCCTATAAGAGAGAGAGGCAAAGTCCTCCAAAAATCTAAATCTTTCTTCAGCTTGTCTAACTGAATAGTAAAATTATTCTGAAGTAAGAGTGTAGGATTTACAGGAATAGATAGACCCAAATAAGTAAGCTGATCCTGCTAATTCAAGGAAGAGATTCAGAAAAAGAGGAGCTGATTTTCTGAAAGAGGAATAAATGCACTTTTCCGCCAATTAATGGAATATCCAGACAGGCTACCAAAACATTTAATTACTGGAGGACTGGAGGAAGGGATAATGGGGGTCCCACCCCCACCTTAATTCCCCTAATACCAGTATGGTGCTGTATACTAATAGCCTGAGGCTGGAGTGCTAAGTTCAACAGCAGAGGACTGGCACAGCAGCCCTGCCTTGTCCCACGCTTCAGGTTAAAAGGTCATGACCTGTTCCCATTAGTGAGAATGGCAGATGTAGGACAAGCATAAAGCATCTTGATGAGTAATTCACCAAATCCATAGTGTCTCAATGTGGCGTGCATATATCGCCATTCAATCTGATCAAAGGACCGTTCTGCATCTAACAAGATAACTACAGGCTTGTCATTTACTTTATGTTTTGCATACATTAGATTAAATAATCTCCGGATATTAAAAAAAGAGAATCTGCCCGATACAAAGCCTGTTTGATCAGGATGTATTAATGAAGATAAATGCCTGCCCAGATAGTGGCCAGCATTTTTGCGACCACTTTCTGATCATAGTTGAATAGACTGAGGGGTCTATATGCCAGCGGGTCTGAATCCTCCCTCCCTTTCTTAAGTATTATATTTACATACTTTATATTTACATCAGGAGCGGGGGGGTGTTCAGCTGCAACATGACACTTCACCACTAGATGTCACTACATTCTACACACTGAACCTTCAACAATAAAACATGATGTCTGACCTCAGATTCTCCAGTCGACAGGTTGGACTCTGTAGAAAACCACACAGCTCCTTCACTCCTGAGTCCTGCAGGTCGTTGTTACTCAGATCCAGTTCTCTCAGATGAGAGGGGTTTGACCTCAGAGCTGAAGCCAGAGAAGAACAGCTGATCTCTGACAGTCTGCAGCGATACAACCTGGATAAATAAATATGAATATTAGAATGTGTCTCCTGTTGTTGTGGAGTCGTCATCATGTCAACACAGACTCTCAACATGCTGCTGACCTCAGTCCAGTCTGTGACCTGAAGATAAATATCAGATCAGACATGTTGGACCATTGTTTCATTCATCACCTTCTTCTCTGTGTGTTTGGTCACTGAGCAGGTTTGTGTAATTAAACACTGTTTAAAGTAGGGATGGCTCTGACAGTCACTTCCCTGTTTGTTTCTCTTATCAACTGTCAACGTGTTTAATAAGAATGTGTCTTATTTTGAAAACCTGAGGAGGCAGTGCTCGCTCAGTCCACATGTTATTTACTGACACTTTCTTAGTGATCAGGAGCAGGTGAGTGCAGGTGAATGGAGTTGATGAGGTGGGCGTGACTGACAGGCTGGGTGAGTGACAGATGACTGAGGGACAGTGAGCAGAGCAGAACTGGAGACAATTTAAATAAATAATGACCCAATAAGAAAGAAAGTTGGAAGTGAAGAAGGATTTAAGGACCTCAGAGTCTCCAGTCCACAGTTTGGACTCTCCAGTCCAGAACACAGCAGCTTCACTCCTGAATCTGCAGCTCATTTCTACTCAGATCCAGTTCTCTCAGATGTGAGGAGTCTGACTTCAGAGCTGAGGCCACGGTGACTTCACAGTGGTCTCTGAGAGTCCACAACCACCGGAGTCTGTAATTAAAGAAAATATCTGTTAGAATAAAATCAGAAAACACAACATTCATACAAAAAACGTGATCATGTGACCTCACCCTGGTAAATCCTTTTGTCTCATGAACATATTAAAAACTCCTCAAGAGAATCCTTTCAGATTTAGTACAGCGTTCATTCAGACTGACAGAGGAACTCATTAGATTCCAGGTGGTCAAAGGTCAAAGGTCAGGTCACACAACATGTTTCTGTTCCTCTTGAACATGATGTCTCAGAAGTCTGTCTTCAGGGGATTTCTTCACATTTTGACTCAGATAAACTGATTCGTTCCAGTGGTCAAGGTCAAGTTACAGTGACCTCATATTATTGTAGATGCAACATGTCAGGAACCTGGAGGGACGGACACTGCACTGGTTGGTGGTGGCATTACAAGCGCAGGGTGGTAATTCACTTGGATTGGTGATTGTCTCCTCACTGAGCTCGCTGTTATTCGGGAAAAACCTTTCCCACGTGTATATATATATATATACTGCGTGGAAGGTGGTGCAGGGCCAATGGTCAGGCCCTGGTCATCTCACCTAGACTATTGTGCTCTCCCTCCTGGCAGGTCTGCCTGCTGCTGCCACCCACGACCTCCTGCAGCTCTCACGCATCCAGAAAGCAGCAGCTCGACTAGTCTTTAAATTCACTCACACACCACTCCGCTCCCTTCACTGGTTACCAGTGGCTGCCCGCATCCGTTTCAAAACATTAGTACTTGCGTACCATGCTGCGAACGGATCAGGTCCAGTCTACATCCAGGACATGGTCAAACGTTACACCCCAGCCCGTTCACTTCGCTCTGCTTCGGCCAATCGGCTTGTTGCTCCCTCACTGCGAGGGACAGCTGTCACTCAACAACATCACGACATCAGACATCAGAAAGTTTACACATCTTCCGCCGCAAACTAAAAACACACCTCTTCCCACTATACCTTGAATAACATTTTTAAACTAACAATTTAGTACCACTTAAATGGCACTTACTTATAGCACTTTGTAGTTTGGCTTTTTTGAAGAAATTGTGCTTGATTCTTGTTGTTCTGGGTTTGTACCCTCATGGTTGATGCACTTATTGTAAGTCGCTTTGGATAAAAGCGTCAGCTAAATGAATTGTGATGTAATAATGTAATGTCTGTGGTTCAGGGGTGCTGGGAATGTCAAGTACAGACGAGGAGCCAATAAGAGACTGTTGCTGGGGAAGATACGCGTATAGCAAAGTCAATTTGCCCAATCAACATCGTCAAAAATAGAAAGGCGATTCTGCTAGCGCCCAAGCCCGGTCGCTCAGTTTCGGTGGAGGAAGTCAGACGGAACTAGTGACATGGCGACAGCAGGTTCGCGGAAACAGCATCGCAGCCGCGATACGCACACCTGAGATTGTCCCATGACTGGTACAGCACAAGGCGTGGCAGCAGGAGTAGCCATGAATGATCTTTTGTTTTCCATGTTGACTTTTTAAAACTGCTGGAACAGAAACAGCACAGACTGTTACTGAGTAAGAGATATGAAACATTAATCGAGAAAATAAAGAAACATGAGTCCAGGAGGCGCATGGAAGATACAAAGGAAGCTAAAGCCATGTTAGGAACAGCTAACATCGCTGTGCAGCTGGATGAGGCCACAGGATCAGGTGAGAAAACACAATGAAGAGGTGGATAAGTTCTGTGTCCAAATTCTGCATGTGTTTTCTTTGTGTATAGTTACTCAAGATATCCAGTGTATGGCACCGCCTTTTACTTTGTCTGAATAGTGTTTGTTAATATGGTACTGTATATGTTTCAGGAATGTGTACTTAGTACTAGTGACCAGACTCAGTCTGTAGTTTAATGATGCATCCTCTACTTACTATCTAAGAGCACAGAAACAACTAATAATAATAATTTAGATTATTTATCAATCGGCTGATTATTATTATTTCTGTATGTTTTATTTTGATTTAGTTTCTAAGTTTAGTTTTAGGTTGAATTGGTACAGTCGCAGTTTTACTGTTAGCGATCTGTTTTTGTGAAAAATGACTGACATGTTTATTATTGGAATTAAATAAATACCAGCTATTTCTAAAAGACTGGCCTCCAGCAGTTTGTGTTACATCGTAGTGGGATGGTTACTGAGACCTGAGTATGGTACAGCACAGCACCACCAAGAATATTTTTCACCTGCCGCCACTGGTGAGACAGGTGACCTCAGTTTCATGAAGCACTTAGAAATTAAATCAATATAATTAATTATTATTATATTTTTTTTAAATCATCAAGGCTTTCCCAGGGCCCCCCTCCCCTTTGGGGCCCTGGGAAGTCAGTTCCACTTCCCCCCCCACTGCAACGCCACTGTATACGCACACACAAACTGGTAATTGAGTGATTGTCTCCTCACATATATATGTCAGGAGCACCATATATATATATATATATATAGCACCATATATATATATATATATATATATATATATATGGTGCTCCTGACATATTGAACATCACACACACACACACACACACACACACACACACACACACACACACACACACACACACACACACACACACACACACACACACACACACACACACACACACACACACTAACAGTCAGTTCCACTGCCACTGCAACACCATGCTGCCCAAAACAATGAGAATGAGTGTATTTGAAGAACGACTCATCTCCACTGATTGAACATGTTATTGATCATGTCTGGACTCACCGAGCCTTCCTGCAGTTCCTCACAGCTGGGATCAGTCTCCAGTCGACCCTGGTCTGATATGTTGAACTTCATCAGGTCAACTCATCCGGAACCTCCTCTGACATCTGCAGCATGTAGGCCAGAGCTGAGCAGTGGATCTCAGAGAGTTTCTCCCCTTTGATTTGTCCTGTGACGTCAGGAACTGTTGCATCTGCTGATGAACTGAGTGGTCGTTCATCTCAATCGAACATGATGGAAGATGTTGATGCTTCTGTCAGGAGAAATGTCATCACTCTCCATCTTCTTCAGGTTGTTGATGACTCTCTGGATGATCTCTGGATTGTTTTCCTGTCGACCCGGCGGCCACCTAAGACTCTCTGGTTGGACTCCAGACTGAAACCGTGAAGGAAGCGAACAAACAGGTCAGATGACCATTTGTACTGGTGAAGGTTTCTCCATGGTTGTCTTCAGGAGGTCATCCAGGAAGGTACTGTCTGTGTTCCCATATGTTCCCAAGAAGTTGTTGAGTTCTTCTGTGTTCCTCTTGTAGTGTAACAGTGGAACATGTAGACTGCAGCCAAGAAACTCCTGAACCGCTCAGATGAACAAAGCAGTAGACTGATTTCTGGAGAGATCACACACTCTCTTCTGAAGATCTCAGTACAAACTCTCCTGAGTACACTGAGGCCTCTGTGACATTAAGACCACACCGCTCCAGGTCTTCTTGGTAGAACATGATGTTTCCTTCCTCCCAGATGTTTAGCGCCAGCCTCCCCAGCTTCAGAAGACGTCCATGTCAGCCTCCGTCAGCTGCTGTGGAGTCGTCTCATGTCCCTCAGTACTTGTTGTTTCTTCTCTTTGTCTGAACCATCTGAGGAAATTAATTAGGTCAGTCAGAAGTCTTGGGCAGCTCTCCTCTCTGGTCTGTGGTCAACATGTGCTCCAGAACCGTAGCACTGATCCAGCAGAAGACTGGGATTTGACACATGATGTGGAGGCTCCTGGAGCGTGTGATGTGTGAGATGATTCTGCTGCACAGCTCTTCATCACTGAATCTCCTCCTGAAGTACTCCTCCTTCTGGGCGTCAGTGAAGCCTCGTACTTCTGTGACCCTGTCAACATGTAGGAGGGATCTGATTGGCCGCCGCAGGTCTGGAGAGGTTATCCCAGGCGAGGCCGAAGCAGATTCCCCTGGATGAGGTTTGTCAGCAGCACGTTGACTGATGACCTCTGTGTGACATCAGACACAAGCTTCCTGGTTGAAGTCAGAGAAGGTCTGCTTTCATCCCGAGCCGTCAAAGATGAACCAAAGGTTTACAGACAGCGGCGTCGGCCGTGAGCTTCTGTAGCTGGATGGAAAACACGGAGCAGCGTGAGAAGACTGTGCTGCTGGTCTTTCACAGGATTCAGCTCCTGGTGAAAGCACAGTCAGCAGATCCATCTTGTTTTCTAAACCCTCTGCCCAGTCAAGTGAACTTCTGCACCGAGAAGGTTTTCCAACGCCAGCCGACGCCGTTGGTCAGGGCGACTCTGATGCTGCTCTGCTGGTCAGTTGAGGCTTTAAAGATGTCGTGGCACTTGATGGGAGTGTCGTGGAGGCTCTTCCTCTTGGAAGCCGTCTCCGCTGCCTCTACCTCATGTTGAGTATTAACCTCTTCCTCTGTCCCTCTGTGATGTAGAGCTCAGTGTAGATCCTGTTGAGGAGGGTTCTGTCCTGTTTCATCAGTTCCTTCAGTCACTTGTTCATCTCCTCCTCAGACTGAAACATGTTCATCTGAAACCTCCTGCAGACCACACGATCTGCTGAAAGACAAGAAACAATGTCGAGACAGAGAATCGAGAATCTGCTGATTGTTTTCATCAGATACAGAAAAACTACAGAAAATAAAGCTTTTTAACTTTGTGCTTTTATAGCGATGTTAAATGTTGATGCTGTATGAAGGAACAAAATAAACAACATGTGCTGATGTCAGAAGTGAAGACATCCTTGGTGCATATACAGTGCTGCTCTGACCGGCTGTCTGAGCTCCAGCTCCTATTCTGGATCTTTTTCACACACTGGGGACAGGAGGAGTCTCTATGAAAGAACCAGACTGGTCCCAGTATGAGGTGATGCACTGTCTGCAGAACCAGTGTCCACAGCTGGTGGAGACTGGATCCTTCAGGGCGATCCTGACACGAAGCACAGCAGGGCGACTGCTCCTCCTCAAACATGACTCCTCTTCCCTCTCCCTGTGAAGACATTTCCTGATAACTCACATGTCCCAGTCACAGGTTGTCATTACTTCTGTCAAGGAGGTTTTGTTTTCACCCAGTATGTTTGTGTGTTGGTTGGTTCGTTGGTAAGTTATAAAAACACCACTGAACAGATTACCAAGTAAACTTGGTGGAGGGATGTGGTCTGTGAACCAGATCGGGGGGGTGTCTCTTTCTGAACGTATTCAGAGGACTGATGTTTACCAGTGTGTGAAATTTGGTGCAGATCCGATCAAATGAGTCTCTAGTGAATCTCAAAGTGGTTTCATAAGGAGCGTGTTGGTTCTTGGTGGAGGTCTGAGCTCTTTGAGTGATTCTGAGAGATTAATTATAACTGTAGGCTGTGTCCTAATACAGGGAGCCACACTAGAGGAAACTAAATCCTCTTCAGAGCAGGTCACAGTAGAAACAGTCTCACACTCTGTGTGTGAGGGTCCAGGTTCATTACTGAAGTTTATAGGTTCTCCCATGGACCGGTCACTCTTCAGAGACACACAGCTGGACCCTGGAGACTCTGCTCTCAGTCTGTGGTCTGACTGCATCTGCAAACACAAACATGTTTTTATTCAGAACACATCATTCACTGGTTCATTCTCTGAGGGATTCAGTTTGGAGGGTTCATGTTTGTAGCAGGTCTCTTACTTTGTGTGTGAGGTCCAGGTTCATTACTGAAGTTTATAGGTTCTCCCATGGACCGGTCACTCTTCAGAGACACACAGCTGAACCCTGGAATACTGCTCTGTCCTCCTCTTCCTCCTCATAACCACTCATCTTCAGTCTGAGAGGAAAAACACTGTGAGCTCAAACACACACACAATGAAGCCAGGTACATAAACTCAGTGTTCTTCATTACAACAGAGTCAGCCCTCCTACACTGTGTCCCTGTTGTCACATTAGCTTCTGAGACAGTTGTGAGTTTAATGTGTTGGACTCTGCCGATCACAGCGTTGAGTCAAACTTCTTTGATTGACTGACAGAAGTTCGTCCTGAATCTTCTTCTCTCTAAGTCCACGTGTAGAAAACTGACTCCAGAGTCTGTGACAGTAAAATAATATGGATGAATAATGTTAATGTTGCTGAACACTCACCAGCCTTTCAGACTTCACGTTTCCTCGTCTGCTCGTTACAGTTAAAACAGACTCCGCTGCTGGCTGCTCCTCCTCTCTGCATTACGGAAACCACGTGACTCTGTGTGTGTGTGTGTGTGTGTGTGCGTGTGTGCGTGCGTGCGTGCGTGCGTCAGGTGTGATCACGTCCCGGTTGTCGCCATGGTTAAACATGCATCTCATGAATTGTAGAGAATCAAACCAACACAAAGTGAACCTCAGTCTGTCCGTGTCCTGATAACTTGTGATCCGTGTTTCTGTTAAGTGTAAAGTGAGCACCCAGGTCCGAGGAGGAGACAGACTCGGACAGAGACTCGGACAGAGACTCGGACACAGACCGGACCTTTAATGTTCGTCTGTCCTGAAGCAGCAGTGTTAGAATTGTGCGGTGAAACCTCTGGCCCACTGTGAACGCATTGGAAAACACGAGTCATTGGTTCAGTCTCTTCATCGATGCAGAGTCATCAGGATGCATCTAAGAAGCAGAGACCTTTCCACACCTCTAGTGGCTGGAACGTGGAGAAAACTGAACCCTGTCAGGGCCTGGGCCTGTACCACCTAATGGACAGGCCGGCTGTGGGGGGTATCTGTTCCTTCAGAAAGTTCTGTTCACACTCACCTCCTCACTTTTCTTCCTTCTGCTCATCCCAGTGAAAATGGAGTCTGACACCTCCCTGTTCTCAGGCTCCTCCTCCGTGTTGAACCAGTTCACTCTTGAAAACAACCAGTTCAAAGTCCAGTTCATACACATGAAAATGAACTGGTTCACGTTCACAGTTCATTTTTTATTGGGATGGTATTTATTTAATTAATTAATTTAGTTCATAATTGATGGAGTCGGATCATTGATCCAGATCTTCACTTTAACACTGAGTCCTGACTGTGAGCGTCTCCTGTTACTGAGACAGGAAGTGACGTGTTTTATACTTGCACGCACTGCTGCTGGCTGCTTTACAATATACAGCTCGAACGAGCTCAGACAAGTCATCAGACCTTCGAGGTCAGAATGTTGACTTTTCCTCAAACCGTGTAAACATTGAGGTGCAGCGAAGGTTGATGCTTCATGATGTCAAATCAAGTCGAGTGAGCTGTTGCTGCAATCTTTCGTCCCTAGAGGGCAGTGTGAGACCATGGTTTGCCCAGGTCATAGAGCTTCCTCCTCAGAGTTGTGGAGAATTATTTCTCTCCTGTATTTCAGGTTGATAATGTGTTGAAAACCATATTAAACTTACTGATGTGTGGCAATTGATGTTGAGAGACAACTTTAGTTCGAGTTTAAAAGTAAAATGAAAGAGTTTATTTTGTGTTGACCAAAGCGTGGTGCCCACTGAGAGTAACTGTCCAATCAGCTTCTCAAGTTTCTCACGTAAGATCAGAGTCTCAATTAACTCAGGCTCATAGCGCCACCTACTGATTCGCAATGAAACGAAGTTGTTGTAACTAAAGACGGGAGGAGACGCCTTTATATTTCTTGCGGTTCCCAGAAATGTACACAACATGGAGCCGTTTCGCTTGGTCACTGTTCGCCGTATCAGTTTTGTTTGTGTCTCTGTCTGTTTTACTGTGAACTTGTTAAAAAACATGTTGATTTTAAATCAGTAAAAGTTTGAACTGATCCTTTATTGTTCTTAGATGTCGCCTCTGAGTGTCGCTGTGGTATCTGAATATCTTTAATTAACGCTTCGCGGGGACGTTTGTCCTGTGCGGTTGCCGTAGTTGTACCCACAAACATGGCGTCGGACAGCGACAGCGACGAGGACTTCGTGAGTTTCGGGACTCCGCTGGAGCCTCTGGAGGAGGCAGGGTACGGGCCTCGATGGTCCGCCCGCCTGCCCACACACCGCCCCGAGGTTTAATGAGAAATAAAACCGCTGCGACGTTTCAGCGTCACTAAAGATGATGCTAAGCTAACTAGCAAGTGGCTAACAGCAGTCTCGCTGTTAGCTTAGCTCCTGGTTTGAAAACCAGACTTGTTCATAATTCCGTCAGTTTAATGTTCCTCTACGTGTCTGTTTTATTTGATTCCAGAACCCGCCGCATTCTAAACTGATTCATATATAATGAACCTTCAGGGTCGGTGGTGCGTTCGGCGAGGAAGATATGAGAAGACTTCAGGTTTGAATCTGCCTCCTGACTCAGAAAACCTTTGAATATTTATATTTTTCACTGACTGAGGTCACATCGTTTTTATGTGTTAAAAAATCACAAGTACAAGATTTACGAAATGGTGAGAAATCAAAGGTGGTGATAAAAACACAAGAGTAAACCAGTTCTTACCAGTTTCATGATTAATGATCGAAACATTAAACATGAATATAATATGAGAACAATATTATTATTAACAATATATTAACACTTCACATTCTTTCTTTTTTAGATTGACCAAGAAATATATTGAATTTACGATGACTGATTAAGGACAAAGTAGCAAATATACAGATCAATATTTTTAAAAATCAGAAAACTGAATTAATAATCTATTATACGAATACATTAAAGATAAATTATCTGTTAATTTTCTTGTTGATTAATAATTTTATCATCGGGTAGATTCCACTTTATTAATGAAAACATTCTGCTGCTAATAATAGTTTTAGTAGATTCAATATTTGAACTTTCTGAAGTAAAAAGACTGAATATTTGTGCTGTGTGGTGTTGTGTGTGAAAATACAGGCGTATTTTGATTATTGTGTTGCAGGCGAGCCGGCCAGAAAGAAGCCCGGTCCGCTCCACGAGCAGACGGTAGAAGATGAGAAGGGACGATACCGCGGTTCCACCGGAGGGCGTTCACCGGGGATTTCAGCCGGTTACTTCCAGCAGTCGGCTCAAAGAAGGAAGGTGGCGAGCAAGAGCCCGGCATTTGTCAGGATGTGAATCAGTGTCCAAATCACGCTCAGTGTGTTTCAAACACGAACTCTGGAAATATCCATAAAATGGTGTCCAGATATTTCTGGAGTTCATCTAGCCACTCCCTCTTCGGTTCTTCTTTCTGTAAGTGTTCGTTGATGAAACAGAAACACAGATGTTCGTCTTAAATTCACAGAAATTCCGAGTTCAGCCAAGTTCAAAATCTAGAGACAGAAAAAGAAAGCTCAAATAAGATAATGTTTGTAAAATGTAATATTTACTATATTATGTTGTGATAATTTTCTTTGTCAGTAGAGTCTGAAGTTTGTTTGATATTGTGTGTAAAGTTTCAGCTCAAACACGTATGTGAGAATGTTGTGTTGTTGTTCTTCAGAAAGTTGAGAAACAACATGTCAGGCCGGAAGGACTTCATGGACGAGGAGGTGAAACCACTCAGAGACAGAAGAACATGATTTTCATAGATTTTATTCTTTAAAAAACAGATTAAACATTATCGGCAGCAAATGAGTAAATACAAGTTGACAGTTGTTTTGTTGTGGTTGTGCGTCAGGACTTCAGCGAACACGGCATCGCTCCTGCTCAGATCACCACCAGTCAGGAGTTCTCGTCCAGCCACAGAGCGAGGCCAGAGAGGCGGGGCCGTCAACGCCCAGGCGGCGCTGATCCCTGGAACTCTGCTGGAGGAGCTGATCGCACCGGCCAGGTCCGACCTCTTCACCCAGAGTCACGTGACCTTTGTTCACGTCACACACACCTGAATGTTCCAGAAAATGCCCAGACACAGTTATCACATATATCAATATATTTCCAATAAGACAGAGACCGGACGATAACCCCCAGGAGTAAATATGCACAAGACCTGTTCTTCTGTGAGGAGAGGAGTGTTAGTGTCGTCTGTGTTGAGTTCATGGAGGGAGACTAAAGAGAGATGGAGCAGGAGGAGGAGCAGGAGGAGGAGTCTCTCCCATGTGCCAGACCCCGACCCCCATGGCTCCATCACGTCACTCCCACTCGACACCGCGCAGCCACAGCTTCTGTCGGCTCAGGTCAGCGAGTGGAAGGCCTGAGACCTGGAAACATCTGAGCTCAGAGCTGCGTCAGGAAACATTATTTTCTATCGCTCTTAATAAGTGGGCTGTTGTTCCTGCTCAGATAGAACTGTGTTTGTTAATATCGTTTCTGTCAATGCTTGATAAAGGCGTATTAAGTTAATCCATTGATTGTTTAACATGGTTTGTTCTGCAGAGTCTTGATTTTGTCTGCATGTCTCCACACACATGATCCAGCAGCTTCTCTCCATCATGGTCTGTCTGTCTAGGTATAAAATGCATTTCAGTGCATATACCACCAGGGTGCACTGCAGAAAGGTTTACTTCAGGTTTGCATCTTCTGCTTTTAACAAAAGGTGACATCATGAGAGAGAGAGAGTGAATTTTATATTTTCAGTAAAGTTCCAAAACAAATACTACAAAGTATCCAAAACTCAAAAAAACATCAAATCAAACCATATTCAATCCAAAATAAGACCGAAAACCAGCTGATCTTTCTTCACAGAACATAAAACTTGTTTGAGGCACCACATCTTCTCAAAATCGTCAACATTATTTGTCAAAATAAAGAAAGTGAAATCATTTTTCAGTCTTGCCTTTAACATTCGTCTAAAGATGCACATAACGTCTACATCGAGTCTAAGAGTATAAAATGCTTTTCAGTGCATATACCACCAGGGGGTGCACTGCAGAGAAAGGTTGAGGAAAGAAGGGAAGGAGACGCAGCGATAGAGGAAGAACTGATGACCTGTTTCTTCTTCATGGAGTTTTATGACAGGAATTAAGAGATGAGGTGAGTGGGTCCATGTGCAGAGATAAACAGGTTCTTTACACAGTTCAGTTAAATCACCTTCATCACTTCATTTCCTTTTGTCTGAACCACAGTGGACATGATTTGGTGTTGGTGCCTCCATCTTCGGTTCAGTGACTGATTTTCTTTAACTTTAATCGAGTTTCTCTTTTGTTTGAGTTGTCGCTTGTTTTCAGGACAAAGAGCCAATGATAAAAAAGCTAAATTAGCTAAGCTAGTCAGATCTGGTGACCAAGACCAAGGTTTACCTAATGTTAGCTACAGAATAATTAGCTTTTCAAACTAGGTTAGCTTATCCAGAGCTAGTAAACAGGACCCAGGTTTACGCAATACTAGCAACACCTTGTTAGCTTTACAGGCCACGTTAGCCAAGGTAGCAAAGTCAGTGCTGGTGATCAGGACCAAGGTTTATCGTTGCAACATTATTTGCTGTTTGATAATGTAAGGTAGTAGCCTCTATGCGCCACAGGGTAGCGTTGTAGCGCTGTTTACCCTCTAGGGAATCCAGCCATTTGCACTGTCTGTCCCCGCGGGGACACCGTAGCTCTGAGACTTTAGCCTTTTGCAAAGCCGCGTTTCTCAGTTCCAGACTTTTTGATCATATCACACGATCTTCACCACCAGGGAACGTTTTTCTAGATGATCTTGAATTTTAACACTTTAGTGAAAACTTCATCCATAAGTAAAACACAGAATGTATCAGAATCATTGATTAATTAATTAATGTGATTCTTTATTCAGGACAGAATGGAACAACTCATTTCAACATTAAAAACACATGGTTGTAAACAGTGGTGACACGACACAGTGACACTAGACAATAAAGTGTCGGGCCTCATTTCCCAAGCGGTGCCATGTGTCTGATCCATCATGTAAATGCGTGTTACCTTAAGCTCCCTCATGACAAGACGCCGCCACAGCCTCCTCAGTGAGTCATGTGATGTCAGAGAATTTAAACTTTAATGAAGTGGAAACTGTTTATTTTCATGTAAAAATAAAGAAATGATTCATGTAAACAAAGCAGCCACAAGATTTTACAAGTGAATAAAACAACCTGAGGTTTGAAAGAGACGTTTCCGTGATGATCAAACTGGATTTCGTGGTTTTCCTGCAGCAGTTGAATTAAATCACGAAGCTGAGATTACCCGACCTTCTACCATTAAACAGTGAAACATGGAAAGTGAGAAACTCAAACTCAGGTCAGATCCATCACCTGCGACTTTACAGAGAAGATCTTATCTGACGTCATTCAATAAAACACCGTGAAATAAAATCATTAAAATTTAGACTGTAAATAAAGATGGATGAATGATGGCTCTCAAAAGTGAAGCCGAATTATCTGCATCGCCCCCTGGTGGCCGACTGCAGTATAGGTCATAAACCCCGCCTCCTCCATGTGTCTGATCAGCTGATTATTTAATCACAAATTCTCGCTGTGTTGTCGCTGTGAGACGTGACGGACGACATGTCGCTCACAACCAATCACCTTCAGCGTTTCCATGGATACAATATTCTGGTATCAGCAAAGATTGAGATAATAATCTGAATAAGACACTGACGTATAAACAGTATGTTCTGATAAACCTGAATGAGATCATACTCAGAATAATCAACAATCATTGATAAAACATTATAACGTCCTGTCGGAGTTTACACAACATCTTGACATCCGACAGTTACAAGTGATGACATCATGTCCTGGACGTAGTGAGCACACAGGGAGGATGGTGGACTGGACTCTGTGTGACAGCTGATCTCAGAGCAGCTCACCTCCTCTGATTCCTCTGGAGCTCTGTCTCCACTCTGCCTCCCAGCAACAAGGCCCAGTCAGGCCGCTCTACACACAAGCTGCTGCTGCTTGGCCTGTGGATCCTCAGGACACAGCTCAGCCTCCGATCCACACACACTGTCTCTTCACTCAGCTTCACTAGATCCCACCGCCTCCATCTGTTGAAGAAGAAGACATCAGTGTTTCCGAGACTCACTTCATCAGCTGTAGTCAGTGATGCAGCACATCCAGTAGAGAAGAAGAGCAGCAGGGACTTCAGTCTGTTCAGAGTGGGCAACTTCCTCTCTGCTTCATGTTCACGTGTTGGAATGAACACGCTAAGGCTAAGTGTGTTTCCTCTGCATGTCAAAGTGCAGAGTGGACACCTGAGAGGTGGGTTTACTGCTGTTACAGGTGAAGCCATGTTTCACTGTGTGAGCACGTGCAGTAAAGGGCGGGGGGTTTCTACGTATCGGTAATCACAGACATGGACAGTTTGACTGACAGCAGAGCCTCATATTTCACAACGAGATCAAACTGTTCTATAATAAAAATGAGAGAGAACAAACACATGATCCAGAATAAAAGAAACTCAGTTGTGCTAAATGCAGGAAGAACAGCTGAGTAAAACATCTTTGTGATAGTGTCAATGTGTAAGTTACAGCGCCCCTGGTATCATTTGGTAAAAATATTCACATTTTGATATAGCCAATAACGTGTGTGAGCAGAGATAAATAACTGGGACACGAGATCTGAATCTGTTGTTTACTAACAAGGCTTAGTGGAAGAAGAAGATTCTTAGGTAGAGGAAGCGTTTGAATCCAGGATGTGACACACAGTGTCTCACTGTCTCTGGACACACTGTCTCACTGTCTCTGAGACACACACTGTCTCTGAGGACACACACTGTCTCACTGTCTCTGAGGACACACACTGACTCACTGTCTCTGAGGACACACACTGTCTCTGAACCCACACTGTCTCAATGTCTCTGAGGACACACACCCAGCTCTGAGGACACACACACTCTCACTGACCCTGAGTACACACACTGACTCACTGTCTCTGAGGACACACACTGTCTCAATGTCTCTGAGGACACACACGGCTCTGAGGACACACTGTCTCACTGACCCTGAGTACACACTGACTCACTGTCTCTGAGTACACACACTGACTCACTGTCTCACTGTTTCTGAGGACACACACTGACTCTGAGGACACACACTGACTCACTGTCTCTGAGGACACACACTGACTCACTGTCTCTGAGGACACACACTGACTCTGAGGACACATACTGTCTCACTGACTCTGAGACACACACTGACTCTGAGGACACATACTGTCTCACTGACCCTGAGTACACACACTGACTCACTGGCTCTGAGGACACACGGACTCTGAGGACACATACTGTCTCACCCGGCTCTGAGGATTTACATATCTCTGAGGACATCGGCTTGTCTCACTGTCTCTGAGGGGCCACACTGTCTCTGAGGACACTAAACTGTCTCACTGTCTCTGAGGACACACACACTATCTCCTGTCTCTGAGGACACACACTGTCTCTGAGGACACATACTGTCTCACTGACTCTGAGGACACACACTGTCTCTGAGGACATAAACTGTCTCACTGTCTCTGAGGACACACACTGTCTCTGAGGACATAAACTGTCTCACTGTCTCTGAGGACACACACTGTTTCACTGACTGAGGACATACCCTTTGTCTCTGAGACACACTGTCTCACTGACTGGACAAATACTGTCTCTGAGGAC